>NC_081407.1:63585424-63889221 GCF_030272615.1 Cryptomeria japonica | reverse complement strand
GGTTGATTGGACACTTACGTGATTGAATTCCAAAACTTGTTAGTCATGGTGAGTAGCATCTTAGAGAAGCAATTGGTTGTCCTTTTCATTGAAGGACTTGAAGAACCATTGAGAGGATGGGTCAAAGCTTTTGATCCACCCACCCTGGCATAAGCTATCAAAAAATCTCGAAGCATGGAGTTGGCTGCCCCAAAGAGTAAAATTTAGTCTAAGCCTTTCCCTTTCAGAAAGGACAAGAAGAAGTTCACAAATCAGACCAAGAAGTTCTCTCAGTGTATGGATGATGGGCTTCGTCAAGAGCTTTGGAGAAAGAATCTATGTTATTCTTGCAGAGAACCTTGGGTTCCCGGACATAGGTGCCATGGAAAAGGGAGTTTGCATCAGATGGAATGCTATTTAGAAGATAGATCAGATTCTGAAATTTTAGAACAGCAAACTGAAGTTGAGGACGAGTATGGAGAGGCTCCTGAAGGGCCTGAATTTGGGTCAGAAGATAGAGGAGTAGTTGCTCAACTCTCGAGCATCCACAAAAATGAATCCTTCAGAGTTCGGGGCGTGATTGGAGAGCATCGTGTCATTGCTTTCATTGACACAGGTGCAACACACAACTTCATTGATGAAAGGATTGTTGCAGAAAAGGGACTAGTGGCAAAGGAAGTTGAGGGCTTCAAAGTCATGGTAGCAGATGGCTCCACTATATCCTGTAACCAAATGATTTCCAACATGTCTCTGAAGTTGGGAAATCATGAAATTAGAGATGATTTCTTTGTGGTGAGCATTGGAGGGATTGATGATGCAGTCCTCGGGATTCAATGGCTGAGATCTCTTCGTGAGATCACACTAAACCTACAAACCATGGAGCTGAAATTTGTGTCTGAAGGGAAGAAGGTAGTTTTGAGAGGAATGTCGCATGGGGGACTTAAATTTGTATCCTTGAAAAGAATGGAAAGGCTGATCCGCCATAATCAGGTGGAGTGGGCAGCGGAGTGTTTGATAATGCCTTCCAATCCATTGGTGGATAAGGGCAGCTATTCCTCAGATATTTCAGCAATGGTCAAGGATAGAAGTAAGATCATTGTAATGCCTTCAGAACCACAACAAGAGCACAAAAATTATCCTAAAGACATTCAAGCCTTGATAACTAAGAGAAGCAAGGTGTTCGAAAATCCCCCTCCTGGCAGGCCCCCTGAAAGAGGTGCCGAACACATTATTGAGCTTGAAGAAGGAGCTAAGCCAGTCATGACTACTCCTTACCAATATCCTAAGAAGCAGAAGGATGAGATTGAGAAAGCAATTCAGGAATTGCTTGACATGGGTTACATACGGCCTAGCAAAAGCCCCTTTGCTTCAGTTGTTGTTTTGGTGAGAAAGAATGATGGGACCATGCGCATGTGTGTGGATTACATGGCCCTGAATTAGAAAACCATCAAGAATTGGTATCCTATTTCGAGAATTGATGAGCTCATTGACGAGCTACATGGGGCAGTGTTCTTTTCCAAGATTGACCTTAGATCGGGGTACCATCAGATTAGAATGAGAGCATCAGATGTGGAGAAGACTGCTTTCAGATGCCACTTTGGGCATTTTGAGTTCCTAGTCATGTCCTTTGGTTTGACTAATGCTCCTGCTACATTCCAGTCATGCATGAACAAAATCTTCCAAGAACAGTTGAGGAAGTTTGTTTTGATATTTTTTGATGACATCCTAATATTCAGCAAATCTTGGAAAGAACATTTACAACAGTTGGATGAAGTGTTGGGCATATTAGAATTTGAGTCCCTGTTTGCCAAGGAGTCCAAATGTGAGTTTGGGATGGAAGAGTTGCTCTACCTCGGTCACATTATCAGTGCGGGTGGTGTGAAGGTGGATCCCGAAAAGATTAGAGCCATCCTTGATTGGCCTACTCTCGAAAACATAACACATTTGAGGGGATTTTTGGGATTGTGTGGATTCTATCAAAGGTTTGTGAAGGGATATTCTCAGTTGGATGCCCCCCTTACAGATCTCACAAAGAAAGGAGCTTTTGAATGGTCCGAAAAGGCACAGACAACATTTGAGCAGTTTAAAGGGATCATGAGTTCCTGCCCTGTTTTAGCATTGCCTGATTTCACCAAGCCATTTGAGCTACAGTGTGATGCATCTGGAGAAGGTGTTGGTGCGGTCCTGATGCAGGATAAGCATCCTATAGTCTTTGAGAGCAGAAAGTTGAGAGGTCCTGAGAGACTATATTCCATTTATGACAAGGAAATGCTTGCCATAATGCATGCCTTTGCAAAATTCAGGTAGTATCTGGTGGGGAGTAAGTTCATTGTTAAGACTGATCACAATAGTCTTAAACACTTCATGCATCAGAAAGATCTGAATGAGAGACAACAGAAATGGGTGAGTAAGCTACGAGCTTACGATTTCGATATTGAGTATGTTAAGGGTAAAAACAATGTGGTGGCAGATGCCTTATCCAGAAGACCCCATTTAAGTTCACTTTGCGAGCTTACTGCTGATTGGAGAGAGTTGTTGCTTGCTGATTATGCCAAAAATCAGTTTGCAACCAGCCTTATAGAAGGTACTTTTTATGATGAAAGGTACAAATTGGTTGAGGGATTGATCCTGTACAAGGGAAGAATCTTCATAGTAGCCGAGTCTAAGTTAAAAGAGAAGATTTTGAAGACCTTCCATGACATCCCCCTTGCTGGTCACCAAGGTTATTTCAAAACATACAGGCAGATCCGAGAGAGATTCTCTTGGAAGGGACTTAAAAATGATGTTTTGAAGTACATTAAGGAGTGTCATACATGTCAGAGGAACAAAGATGAACACACTCTACCAGCTGGTTTGTTACGACCCTTGCCTATTCCCGGTAAAAAATGGGAAAGTATTTCCATGGATTTCATCACGGGGTTGCCTCGGGCTCAAGGGAAGGATAGTATCTATGTGGTGGTGGACAAACTTACAAAGTTTGCTCATTTCTTTGCCATCACCAACTCTTTTACAGCAGCACAAGTTGCTGAAGTGTTCTTCCGGGAGGTGTTCAGATTACATGGTTTACCGAAGAACATTGTGAGTGATAGGGACAGCAAGTTCCTAAGTGCTTTTTGGCAGGAGATTTTCAGATTGTGTGGTACTGTGCTCACTCCAAGCACCAGTTATCACCCTCAAACTAATGGGTAGAACGAGATAGTGAATAAGTGGTTGGAAGGTTATCTTAGAAACTATGTCTCGAAGCAGCAGAATACTTGGGTAAGATGGCTTCACCTAGGGGAATATTGTTACAATTCCTCCTATCACATGTCCATCTGGATGTCACCATGCATGGCACTATATGGTTATGAAGCTCCTAGCTTCGCAGATTTGGTATTTGGTGATAGCAGAACCCCTCAGGCAAAATGATATGTTGCAGCAGAGTCAGGATATTCTGAGGATTTTGAGGGACAATCTCCAACATGCACAAAATCAGCAGAAGCTATATGCTGATCAGTAGCGGATTGAGCGCACCTTTGAGGTGGGCGACATTGTTTATTTAAGGCTCCGACCCTACAGACAGTCTACTCTCAAGAAGAGTGGAGTCGAAAAATTGAAACCTCGATTCTATGGGCCTTTCAGAGTCAGCCGAAGGGTTGGAGAAGTAGCTTACGAGTTGGAATTGCCAGCAAGCAGCAGGATCCATAATGTATTTCATGTGTTTCGCCTTAAGAAGGCTTTGGGACATAATGTTGTTGCTTCAGCTGAGTTGCCTCCGCTTGATGAAGAGGGAGAGTTGGTTTTGGTTCCGGAAGCTATCCTTGAATTCAGGGAACGATCTTTGAGGAGAAGAGTGATCAGGCGATACTTGATCAAATGGAAGAACCTACCAGCAGAGGATGCTACGTGGGAAAGTGAGGAGATTTTATTGCATCCAGCCTTGCAGTTGCTTGAGGACAAGCAATTTTGGGGAGGGCGGACTATAATGTCCCCTTCTCACTGATGACCTTCCAGTGGTCCATTAGCCTATTCCTGAGACCCGTAGGCTAGGTGGAATGAAGAATGAGGGTCCAGCATTGATGAAACGAGGACTTACTATTTTTAGTAAGTCAGGGAATGGCCATTCTGTTGTTACTGCCCTACTGAGCTCTCCATGTTTTGCCTCTGGACGCGATGATCATGCTTTTCTGAGCATTTGTTCTTGACTTACTATTTTTAGTAAGTGGCTGTGTGGCACAATTCTATTTTTGGCAGTAGACAGGGTTCTGATTTTGCAGCAGTTCTGTGGTCATCCAGGCTCAGTTTCATCTTGGTTGTGATAATAATCAGTACGGGAGTCATTGGCGACATAATTAAATATTATTTTCCTTATCCTAAGGTATAATATTTAATTAATCTGATTCTGCTATTGATTTATTATATTTGGGATTAATGTCCATATTTTTCCGAAGTATTTGGCGAGCTTCATGTTTATTAAGGAGATGTCGAAATATTTGAAAGAAATATTATTTTGTGACTTATCTCTAAATATTTGCCAAAGTATATCGTGGGTCCATGCCTTGGGCATGGTATTTGACTAATGGGAAATAGCGCCACTCTTGGGGGTCCACATGTCGTGGAATGAAATGCAAATGCAAGGCATTGAATATGGAGGAATTGCATTTGGATTTGTGGAGTGAAGTTATAAATATGAGACTTGGGCTCTGTTGACGAGTTTGGAATCGCATTGCTGCAAACTCCATACGGCCAACATGGAATAGAATAAACCAGTTGAGTATCCTATCCTCTCTTGAGATAAGGAAATCCCTAATGCTATTTTCTACGTTTGATCAAAGGGGACAACCTCAAGGTTTCGTTTGTCAGGTCTTGACTGCGGGATTTCTCAGTGGTTTGATGTGTTTATGCTGGAAACACAAGGGGGAGTTACGGTGAGATAGGTGATTGATAGATAAGTTCCCTAGAATCTTTATGATCTTTCTTATCAAATGATTTCAATTGAGTTGATACTGTTTTCAATGGGACTGCGGATTCTCTTGATTAAAAAAAAGGGGGAAAAAGGAGGGAAGGATAGGGAGAGAGAGGTACATGAAGTATAAATTTTAACTAAGATAGCAGATTTAGTAAACATACAGACACCTCCAAATAACTAGACTAAGCATCACCAGCTACTTAAGCACAATATTCGCATAAATCTAGTGCAATGTTCAAAGGAAAATAGGATTTTCATGTTATCAAGTACAACATTAGAACTTTTACATTCATAGTGAGTATTCAATAACCGAACTAAGCATGTGAAAGGTTCAAATTAACCATGCAGAGAGAAAGGCAATCAACCATTCCCCAATGGTGTGAACTGCGAGGATTCTATCGGATGTTTGTTTGAAAATGCTATATAAAGGAAATAAACATAACTGAAAAAATTTCTAAATTAGTGAAGAAGGAGACCATGCACTCACAAGGAAACTTGAAACAGTCTTAACTTTGCATTAAATCCTGTAAATTTCGCCAGAGATTTTGCAACAATCCAAGGGCTTCTTACAAAATAAGAGAAACCAGTCCCCTTTAAATAGGCTCCAAAATTGGATGAATGGCCCAGATCTAATCTAAACAAGTGGCCCAGATTCATCCATAAAACATGGCTGCCCATACCCATAAATGGGAGGCAAATATCAACAACCACCCCAAAATGAGTAATAACTACCCAAAAAGGATAATTAAAACTCATCCAAAATTATCCAAAAAGATGCATTCATAAAGTTTTACATTTCAGTTGACTTGAAAGTCAAATATGACCCTTTTGGCCAAAAGTGCACTTTTCAAAATTTAAAAAGGAAAAAAATGCATTTTTAGGAAAGCACTTTTTCTTTTCCAGTTTCAAATCCTTTTATCAAAAATTGACTTTCTTCATGCAAATATTCCCGCCAGAGATCTTGACCTGCTGCACGTTCCTCATGAACATACTCCTGGAACCTGATACATAATTGGAAAAGCAGACTGAATGGAGGCATAGGAGGATGGCGAATTTTATATTGCATGCCTTCGAGGTATTGGTCTACCTGCTTCAGACCATCTTGCCAACTGGAATGATTACGCTCAAAGCACAACGTGTTCGAGTGGAACTGACCGGCAAAGCCTAGGTCCTTAGTGGAATAAGTGATCTTATTTGTTCCCAATCTTTCCTCCCAGTCTGGCGGTATCACTTCATCGGATTGGTCATTTACCCATCCCGAAACCATCGATCGAAGGATTATCTTGCCAAGTTCCTGCATGGTTTTCAGAATTACCTCGCATGCATTGTGTTCTCTATCGATGATTTCCTTCGCATCATTCTTCATGTTGATAGTCCAGTACCATTCCTTAAGAGTGCTGATGTTATGAGGATCTAGGATGGTGGGTGATGTAGGAATCTGTGCATGGGTCCAGAAAAGAGTGTTCATGAGGGGAAGAGTAGTGGCAGCCACTTCTTGGATGTGGAGGGATTCCCTCTTTATCTCTAATAACTTAACCAAAGTGGTTTCTCGGTGGCGAGCCATTTCCTTCACTTCCTCAAGGATTCGTTCTCCCCTTTTTCTGATGCCCTGTATCCATTCCTTGACAGCCCTCGCAGTGTCCCATACTCCTTCAAATTTTGTTGTGGTCCTTTGTGCCAATGCTGTCGGGGGAATGTGGGATTCAGAGGCATTGTGTAATGGTCTCAAGAGTTGATCGATGTACCCTTCGGCCTGCTCAGCACGAGCCCGATACATATCCTTCTTAGCTGTTATCTCTTCAAGTTGCCTGAGTATGTTCTGCACTGAATCCTTGAATTCTTCTTTTTTTTGCTACTTAGTGGCTCGTCCAATGGGGACAGTCGTGATGCTATAATCTGCCAGTGTAATCTGATCTGCTGGCTTGTCTACAGGCGGGGTGGCAATGTGGAGAGTATGGTTCCTTTCCTCATCTTTAGTCATTTTGGAATATGCCTTGGGCTTTTTCTTCCCCTTAGCTTTAGCTTGGTCTATGCGTGAGAATATGTCCTCGAGGTAGATAGGTGGTTTGGTGGCGGCTTTGCGCTGGGATTTGGCAATTAACCATTCTTGAGGTATTGCTTGGGCTGATGATATGGTTAAGTCTACATTCTGCTCTTTGATGTTCTCAGCCGACTCATTACAGATTCGCAGTTGTTCTGTTACCGGAGGGGTGGAGGAGGTGCCAAGTTCCTTACTTGCAGCTGAACTTTCTTCCATTTCACTGAACAATTGTCTAGCGCCTTCGTGCGATGGTTGCTCTTCAGTCCTTTCGAGCTCGCGGGTCTCCTTTGCCCTTTGCTCTCCTTCAACGGTAGGGTCATCTTTGGTTGTATTATGGAGCAGCGGTTCATGGCGGCTCTGTTGGGTGGGTTCATGCACTTCGATCCCTTGGATGGTTGGAATCTCTCCTTCCTCTATTTGGTTACCCGGTTGGGTTGATTCAATGGCCCTTAGCTCAGCTTCTAACATGTCGGGTGCGGGAGGATCATCAATTCCAAATGCATCAATGTCACTTTGAGAAGGCGGAGCAGGTATATAATCTAATTCTACTACATCGTCGGACGAACTAGGGTCCTTTGACGATGAAGTGACCTCTGGTCTTCTTATTGGAATCTTTTCCCTTCTTGTTCTCTTGGACGTCCGAGTCCCTCTGCAAGCCTTAGCCTTTTTTCTCTTCTCAGGTTTCTCAATTTCTTCTCTGGGTGCACTGGACGTTCCTTCATCTTCGGAAGACTGAGAATCGAGGCTGCCCATTAGTTGGTAAGGGAACTGGATTCCCTCATGAATTAGCCTCTCAATCTGTTGATGTAACCATTGGTCTGTATATCTTGCTGGGGCTGCCATGACTGCCTCAAAATCAGTGATCGGGTCCTGGGACCAATCAACACCTGGCAAAAGATGCCTTACTGCCTCAAATTCTCGGACTTGGAGGCAATTCCCTGAATCTGTGAGTTGATCTGGGACCCGACGATATTCAAAGAGCCGCATTTGCTGCACACTCAGCCTAGAATGTTCACGTCTCCGAAGTTCGTAGTCATCAGAGCAATTTTTCCAATAGTCTTCAACTGATTCCTTTGCTCTGTACCGCCTGCCATAGGCTCTCTTTGCCAGATTATCGTGATCGAAATATTTTCTCGGAAAATGCTCTTGTAGGCCATAAGAGGCCAGCTCTGCGAGGGATTCCTCTGCTAGGGTGGGGGTCTTCAGATGGGCATCCTGGTTGCCTATAATCATGGGGAATGCGAATCCAGCCTGCTTGCTTTCTCTGAGTAAGATGCCGGCCGGACGTGACTGCCTTGCGACCTCCATACGAACTATTTTGTCGGTTGGGTACTGTGGAAGTCGGAGAGGGGCACCATCAAAGCCTGCTATTCAGATATAGGAGAACCTTGGGAATTGGATGAACCAGGCCCCATATCTCTGTACTAGAATAGTAGCTTGCTCTGAGAGCCTTATGTGCAGTCCTCCCTGCATTAGCCTGACCAGGCGCATTGTGAAGGCGTCATTGACGCGCTCATATTGGCCAACTGCATAAGCTGGGCTGCTCTTTTCCCTCTGGGCTATATCTTGGTAGTGCAGCTGTGGGTAACAATCATAAACCTTTACTTGACTAGGCCAATTCCCGATTTCACCTTTCATTATCAAACCTGGCAGTGGCTGGTTCTTGGCGAACATGTAGACCAAGTAAGAGGTCATAGTGAAGTATTTCTTTGTTTCAAGCTCTATCAGCTGAGTGTGGATGTTGTCGCTTATAATTTGGGCCCGGTCAAACGTAGACTTCCCAGCGAAGACTTGCTCTGTGAAATAAAACATCCACTCTTCAAAGTAGTTGGATTTAGGAAGTCCCATAACCCGGCTGAGTAATGTGACCATATCCCCATGCTCATTGTGAAAGTCACTCCTGGGGGTCTTTTTCCCAATTTTGGTGCTTGGAAGCCTTCTCTCCTTGTACCACTCTTCGTTGATAAGTGTTCTGCATCTGGCTGGATTCATATCATATGCCCCCTGTGCTTCATTTATAGTCGTGGCCGTGGGATTGTTTGGGAAGGGAATGTCGAATGCGTCGCCAATGGCCTCGGGAGTGAAGTTGGCGAGAGTCATATTCTCGAGGAGCACTAATTTGGACCCTGGCTAATAATGCCGGGCAGCCTCTACCACTAACTCATAGTTTTGTACTGCTGGGGGAAATCCTGCCGCTTGGGCTATGCCACTTTCTACCATCTGTCTAGGCTTGCCATATGCGTTATGGGAGAAGACCTGATTCCTAAAGTCTTGGATGTCAATATGGCCTAGGTCGGTATCACCGACATTGTCCCAGATGCTCTGAACTTTTGACTCCCTCAATCCTCCTCTTTGATACTGATACTTCATCCTTTCAACTTTGCGTAGGATATCTGATTTGGATGCTCGCGATGTCTCGGCTGTAGCGGGCATCTTTGATGATTCTACTGCCGATTTAGGCATTTATTCTGCACAGCCGGATGTGGATTACGAGGCGATACAAAAGAAGTAAGGCGGGTTAGATAGAGAACACTCCAGCATTCAAGGATTAATTCGAAATTTAGATTGGAAACAGAGTGACACTGCTAGCTGAGAGCTTGATTGAGCAAAACATTTATTCATGAAGCTTTTGGTCGCGAATTTATACTTAAGCATTTTGGATTAATTTTCAAAAGAGACAAAGCTCGAAAAATTCTCCTAAGTTTGAAAATGCAATTTCTGGTTAAACCTTAGGAGCAAATTCTAATTTTCGACTGCTTTGAATGATGCTTTAATAATCGGAAAAAAATGCGAATTTTGAAGACTTAAGCACTCTAATCAGTTTTGCACAGGCATGCATCCAATAAAAAAAAAACATTTCAGATGATCAAGAGAGACAAAGCGTACTTACCTAATGAAAATGGATGGCGAGAAATTGCCCGACTTTGCTGCGCAAAGACGAATGGATAGTTCTGCAAATTTTGGAATTTCAACGGTTATCCTTCAATTCAAATTTTTGCGGTTGTTGTTTGAAAAGAATTTGTCATTTTTAGACTAAGCGATTTTACCTTGGGCAATTGGTAATCTGAACCTGAATGTTTGGAATGGTTTGTGTCAGCGTTTTACCTTGAATGCAATTTATACTCTCTGGCTTCCCTTTCAAAATCGAACGTGATCCTCCCTTACGCGAAATTCGGCAGTATGGAGGGGTTTTACCAATTTCGAATTCCTTATTTGCCCTATGCGTTGCAATTTTGAGGATTTATGGCGAACTTCGGAGCTATGGCGCTGTGATCTTTGGAGGAATGGAGGGGCTTTGCAAACTTAAACTGCGCTTTTCGCACCATTTGGCTTTTGCCAGACCTGCCTTTGCTTCTTCGCGGCTATCCTCCCTTACGCGAAATTCGGCGGAATGGAGGCTTTGAAACCTAAACTACGTTTTCCTTGACATGCTTAGATGCCTTCACACAAACTTCGGACCTTGGCGATTTTCGGGGCTTTCCCGTTTTTGGCAAATTCATCCAATTTCGGACCTTAAACGCATTTTTGCAACTTAAATAAACTTCGGACCATTAGCACACTTTTGCGATTTTGAAAGAATTTCGGAGCATTCATGAACTTCAGACCATTCACCGTTTTTGCCAACTTGGAGTTTTCGCGATTTTTGCCCATTTTGGAGTTTTCGGACCTTTAACGCTTTTTGGCGAACTTCAGAGTTTTAACATTTTTAGCAAATTTTGGAGACTTGATGCCTTTTGGTGAATTTATCCAAATTTCGGACCATTGGCCATATTTTGCAAACTTATCATATTTTCGAATTTCGGCCCCAGGGTCCGAAATTAGATGACTTAAGTGAATTTCGGACCTTTGGGGGTCTTTTGCAAATTTATCATATTTTCGAATTTCAGCCCCAGGATCCAAAATTAGATGACTTAAGTGAATTTCGGACCTTTGGGGGTCTTTTGCAAATTTAAAGGCATTTTCGGACCTTTTGCCAGTTTTGTTAACTTTTGAATTTTTTGAGAATCTGACCCCAGGGTCCGAAATTCGGTCCCCTGGGCAGTTTTGGCAACCTTTTAACCCTTTTAAAATTTTGGCCTCTGGGTCCGAAATTCGGCCCATAAGGCAATTTTGGCGACTTAAGTGAAATTTTGGACCTAGGACCAGTTTTCGCCAATTTCGCAATTTCGGACCTCTTGGAGGTTTTGTGAATTTTAAGGCATTATCGGACCTTTGGCCCATTTTGGGAATTTAACGAATTTTGAAATTTCTCTCAATTCAGCCTGAAAGTCCAAAATTTCACTCCTAGAGCGATTTTGGTGATTTTAACTTTCTCCTCGAGAAGCGCGAGCTTGGGCACTTGGGCAAGTTTTGTCAACCTTGGCATTTCGCCAGGAAATTCGCTCCTCCACCAGCAGGCGAAAATCATCCTTCATTCAGATCCTGTAAACTTCGTAAAGACAAACCTCATGCAATCTATCTCATCGCTCTTATGCGAAAAAAAACGATAACTTTGGGTCCTTGTGCGCTTTTCAGTTGCGCTGCTCTTTGCTTGGCGGGCTTCGCCAACTTCTATCACCTTACGCCTATCCAAGGCGATTTCACAATTTGAACAAACTCTTGGCATTGTGCCCGAGGGCTAGACTAGCCTAATGGAATCATCGACTCTTTTCTTTTGACATCACTTCAAGGACCGGTTGCGGACTCGCTCGAAAGGACGCGAGATGCTCTGCGCGAAACTCAACAGGGCGAAGACAAAAGACTCAAAAAATGGAAGGGGGACCCTGTTGGCGATAGGGAGCGTGTGCAATGCACAATAGGCTCCCATTTGCAGCATCTTTGAAAATTGCATCGTTATGCTGCCGGTTTGGCTACTGAAAATCTGAGCTTCGAAGTATGGCTTCCTAGCTAAGTCTCAGTTTCATACTTGCAAGATAGTACCTAGCTGTGTTCTTGTATTCCCATTGTTGATTGGTGAATGAGTTGCAGATTGTGGAGTGTTCTATGCTGGATTTGAGTGTTTCTGGTTGCTAGTCGCAGGACTGCTGAAAGTATATTTTGCTCACACCTCTTAACCAGGCGACTCCATCATTCTGGGTACCGGCTCATCCTTCCTTCCTTGCCATGGCGATACAATGTGTGAGTTTTTAGTAGTTTTAAATAAGCAATGAATTTACTAGATAAAATCGAACTTCCTAGGTATAGCGTGGGTTTTTGCACTTGCATTGGGATGTGTGCCAAATGAATATTGGGTTGTTTGGGTTGTAGTTTGGATTGGATGCTGTTGTTAGTGTTATATTGTGGGATTGGGATTGATTTGAGTTGATTCGGGTGAAAAATGAGGGAGTTATGAGCATTTTGATGTTTCCATAGGCTGCTGAATTGTACTTTTAGCCTGCAGATTAGTTGTAACAGAAAATTATATTCTTGCTGTAGAAATTTGCACTTACTCTTCTCATCTCATCTCTATTTTGTAAGGTTGTTTCAGTAGTACTGATCATCCCTTCTTGCTGCTCTTAATTGTAATCCCCACTGCATAAGTGGAAGAGGCTGGCTTGCCGCCATCTAAGTTTTGTAATTCAATTTTTGTATTCAGTTCTCCCACTGAATAAGTGGTCGAGTGATAAGTTCAATACAATGGTCCTCCCGCTGAAATATGCGGTAGAGTGATAGCTTAATGAAATGTCCTCCCGCTGAAATACGCGGTAGAGTGATTGAGTTTCAGTTCTTGTCATGTTTTCCTTGGCTGGTTTACCGCCAAGAGTTTGGTTTCTATCCTGCTGGATAAACAGAAGGGTCTGGCTTGCCGCCCAGGCATTGTAATTTTCAGTTTGTTTTATGGTGCTAACGATCCCCAGAACACCGTATGCTCTCACCCTCCCAGCTTGGGCTCTCGGTGAACAAAAGGTGGAAGGGTTCCCTTTCAGCTGTTTGGATTATTTCTCTAACCTTAATGGGGTGTTGTGTTTACTTGTAACTCTTACTGTTAAAAAAACAAAAAAAAAATTACTGGGATATTACAGTTTGGGTATGATGCCTTATTTGTCTATGTCCCCTATCCCAAATTAAACTTTATAATATGATAGTAAAATTAAATAAAGTGACTAAGCTTAATAAAGTCACTTAAATAATAACTGGTGGAACTGTTTTATATGGGAAATAAATAATATTAAATATTGTGTTGGATTGAGTTGATCATCGAGGGAATAATTTATCATTTTGTATAGTTTGGAGTGTTATCTCAAACTAGCAGTCTCAAGGTTTGGAGCTGGGATTTCCATTTTTGTCAGTAAAAGTCTGGCCTAGGTGGTTGTGGAAGATTCAGTCAGAGTCTTCAATTGTACTTTAATGGAGAATTTTAATACATAGTAAGATAGAGATTGACAGGTATTACAAAAGCAATAATTGAAAGGAGTTTAATATTTATTTCTAGAACTTGAATATTCTTGGCATGTATTATAATGGAAGTTTATTATCATCAAGAGTTCTAGAAGTTAAATAATCTGAGAATTATTTATTTCTAGCATTTGAATAATTCGGGCGTGTATTACTGTGAAAATTACATTATTGCTGAGAAGCCAATATATTCCATTGGAACATTATTGAAAATTCATTTAATAAAGGCCTAAAGTTCAATGTTAGATATATATTTTGGCTTTGTCTAAAGTTTGGGAGAAAATATTTTAAAATTGGGCTCTCTTATTGGTCGAACCTCAATGGCATTAATATATTCCTTGGAGTTCTAGAAGTGTTGCAGATGGAGAATTGTAACTTGGAATGCGTGATGAAGGTTTGATTCGTGGCGAAGGATTTAGTTCTTACAAGAAGTGTATGTTTACAGTTTGAGTTACTAGAAGTGATGTTCGTGTTGTGCTAATCGATAATACTCTCTAGTGTTATGATTCCTCTTCCCCAAAAATAATATACTATGGAGTCATTATACGTTCTAACCTATTGGATCGAAAGTATTGAGTTGTTCCTATTGTGAAGGCTGAGTTGGGACTGTCTAAAATCGGAGTTACAAGTAATGTTTACTATTTATATCAGGTTTGAAGATTATTTTTCATTCTTCACATTTTGGGGCAAACAAACTCCTATGCCTGGAACTGGCAACATAGATTATTGTACAACTGCTCAGTCACCCAATATTAGGTTATTTCACAATTGCTATTATTCATTGGATTTATGTATGTCATTGGTTTCTTAATTCAATTGTGGTGGTGCGAATATTGTCTCTTTGCTAGTTTATCCATTGTTGTAGTGTGGGTAGACCAAGTGCAATCACACTTTGCTAATATCTTGTTGAACACTTTTGAGTGATTTGATTTCAATTGGTTATTCTATTATGTTCATCACATTGTTGAAATTAGAGTTTTCACTTTCAGAATTTTTTTGTTTGTAAATACTGAACTGGAACTGAGCATAAATAATTTTCAACACAATCCTAGCTCATCAACAAGCACAAAAACTTAGAAATTAGGTGTCACAAAGGGAAAATTGAGAAATCCTTACTAAGGGCCTTTACAAACTACTAGACATGGGACACATCAGGCCTAGCTCGAGCCCTTTTGCTTCTTTGGTAGTGTTGGTGATGGAAAAAGGTGGAACTCTTTGGATATGTATTGATTACTGTGCATTGAATAAGATGATGATTAAGAATAGATTTTGAATTCCTCGGATTGATGAATTATTGGATAAACTTCATGGTGCTATTTTCTTCTGAAAAATAGAACTTAGATTGGGTTACCATCAGATCAGATTTTGGGAACAGGAACTACTTCCAGGTGTCATTATGGACACTACGCGTTTTTGGTTATGCCCTTTGGGTTGACCAATGCACAAGCCATATTTTCAACAAGTAGTTGAGGAAATACTTGCTTGTGTTTTTAAATGATATACTCACAACAAAACGTAGGAGGACCACTTGAAACATCTCGTTGAAGTCTTGAGTATTATGGAAGCACAATCGTTATATTCGAAGGCTTCCAAATGTGAATTCAGCATGATGGATTTTGTACTTCGGCCACATCATTAGTGCATAGGGGGTTTTGGTGCACTAGGAAAAGATCCAGGCAATTCTTGTTTGGCTGCCACCAAGGACACTCAAGGAGCTGCAAAGATTCTTTGGTTTATGTAGTTATTATAGGACATTTGTTAAGGGGTTTTTTGTAGCTTGGGAATCCCTAATAGATCTTACCAGAAAAGGAGCATTCAGGTCAATAGATAAGGCACAATAGGCATGTGATAAACTAAAGAAGGTTATGAGTACTTGCCTTGTTCTTACACTACCAAATTTTACCCAGCCCTTTGTGCTGGAATGTGATGGTTTAGGGGAGAGAATTGGAGCAGTCTTAATGCAGAACAGGTACCCCATCGCCTACGAGAGCAATAAAATTAGAGATGTTGAGAGGTTATACTCTATTTATGACAAGGAGATGCTTGCTATCATAGTTGAAAAAATCGAACTCGGCAATGACTCGGCCGGCACAAAAGCTTTAAAAACTCAGAACTCGCCAAAAAACTCGGGAAAAAATCGCAATAACTCGGCAAATTTATCGAACATTTGAAAATATATAAAATTTTAAAAATATTCTTCAAAAAATACATATTATTGAATTTGTAGAGCATATGACCGATTTCTATCATAATATCAAATATAAATCAAAATTAGATACCAATTACATATATGTCAATAAGTATAATCTTTAAAAGATATTAATATAAGTTATAACAATTATTTTCATTTTTCCAAACTTATAAAATATCTATTTGATATTTAACAAAAAGATATAATATTTCAAATATATTATAAAGATATCCAAATTATTTTATTTTTAAAAATGACAATAATAGAAATTAAATTACACAATTAAATAAATTTTTTTTTTTAAAATTAAAAAATATATTTAAACTAGACTATATATTTAAAATATTTTTAAATTAACAAAATTAAACCTGATTTTTTAAGACTCAAATAGTTATAAACACAAAACAATGTGGTTCTCAAACAAAATTACCTCGAAAAAAAGCAACGAAAGCCACTCTATTGGCAAAATAAAACCTTGTTTTGAAACCCTAGTCCAACTAAACATGCACCATTACTGTGAATCTCCATCTTGCAGAGCGGGAGCAAGCTAAATGTTCCAAAACAAGTAAATTTTAGAAGCTGTTGCATGCCCTAACTCGAGGTCGCATGCCAATCAGAGGTCGAAACATCACTGCAAACTGATTTTAATCGACTGCCCAGTTTTCACGCCGGTTTTTTTCCTGCGTTTTGGCGATTATCAACAATTTTTATAGGGTAAACTCGCCACGATTTTTAACAAAACCTATCGCCGAGTATATGTGCGAGTGACTTGCGCCCGACTAGGGCTCGCGAGTACTCATGGGTTTTTTCATATACGCACAGAGTTTTTCATCCTTGCTTGCTATAATGTATGCTTTTGCAAAATTTGGACTATTTGGTTGATGGGAGGTTTGTAGTTAGAACCAACCTAACAATCTGAAATACTTCTTGGAGCAGAAGGATCTATAAATGAATGCCAATAGAAATGAGTTAGTAAGATATAGGCATATGGTTTTGATATAGAGTATGTTTAGGGGAAGAAGAACATAGTTGCAAATGCTTTGTCCAAAAAATCTGCTATATGCTCATTGTTATAAGTTTCAACCGATTGGAAGGCTCACCTATTGGTCGAGTATTTCAAGAGCACTTTTGCCTATGAATAGATTGATGGTCAAATACAGGATGACAGGTACAAGGCAATAGATGATATCATTTACTACAAAGATAGGATTTACTTAGCTCTTGAGTCTAAACTATAAGAGAAGCTTCTAAGAGTTGTTCACGACACTCCATTGGCAGGACATCTGGGTCACTTAAAAACCTGTAGATAGATTAGAGAGAGGTTCTCTTGGAAGGGCCTCAAAGATGATGTTCTTCGGTTTGTTAGCGAGTGTACGACTTGTCAGCAAAACAAGTTTGAGTACACCTTCCCTGCTGGTTTACTATAGCCTTTACCTACTCCAAAGAAGAAATGGGAAAGCATTTCGATGTATTTATCATTGGTCTTCCTAAGGTAATGGTAGGGATTGCAATTTTGTGGTGTTTGACATGCTAACTAAGTATGCACACTTTTTCACCACCTCAATAGAGTACAAGGCACACCTCAGATTGTAGATTTATTTTTTAGGGACATGTTTAGGCTCCATGGATTACCGAAGAACATTGCCAGTGATAGGGATAGTAGGTTCCTTATTGCTTTTTGGGTGGAGTTATTCAGATTGGCAAGTACAAAACTGACTCCAAGTACCAGTTACCACCATCAAACATATGGTCAAACAAAGATTTTAAATAAATGGATTGAAGGTTACTTGCATAATTATGCAGCGAGACAACAAAAATCATGAATTAGATGTCTTCACTTGGGTGAGTATTGTTATAATACTGCATACCATATGTTGATCGGGATGTCTCCCTTCAGAGCATTGTATGGTTATGATGTCACTTCATTCTTAGACATGGCTTTTGGGGCGACGGGGCACTCAAGGCTAAGGATTGGATTCAAGATTGTTTGAATATCATTAAGTCTCTTAAGGATAATTTGCAACATGCTCAAAATCAGCAGAAAATTTATGCGGACTAGTGTAGGACTGAGTGTAATTTCGAGATTGGAGACTTGGTTTATCTTCGCCTTCAGCCATATGGACAGTCATCGCTTAAGAATAATTGTGTAGAAAAGTTGAGGCCATGGTTCTATGGTACATACAAGGTGATCAAAAGAATAGGTGATGTAGCGTGTGAGCTGTAGCTACCAAAGAGCATTAAAATACAAAACGTATTCCATGAATCATGCCTCAAGAGGGCACTGGGTCAGCAAGTTTTAGTTTCAGCAGAGCTTCCACCTCTTGATGAAGAGGGCAAGATAGTTTTGGTTCTAGATGAAGTTTTGGACATCAAAGAGAGGAAGTTGAGAAGCAGAACAATCAAAGAATATCTCATCAAATGGAAGGATTTACCTACCGAAGACGCCACATGGGAAAGTGAACAAATCCTCCAAAATCCTAATCTAAAATTGCTTGTGAGCAAACAATTTTGGAAAGGGGAGACTATAATGTCCCCTCTCACAAATTGACTTTAGAAAGTGAGATTAAAATACTTATTTAATATTACGTTTTAAAAAGAAAATTATAAAACTAATATTAAATAATTAAAAGTGACTTTAGAATATGATTAATTAAAGTCACATTAATTATAACTGCACAGGAAAACTATTTAAACTGAAAATTATCACTATAATAATGATTTGGGGATTTGTGTACGATATCCTTTGAAGATTCTATTCTCTTTTAGTTGAGAACTTTTTCAAAAACATTCTTGGGATCAGAGCCGAGAGTTCGCCATCTTCGATAGTGAGAGACTTGTCCTAGGTGGTCTTGGAGAAATCAAACAAATTTCTTAGAGAGGCTGAAATGAAGTCTGCAATAGACAAATATTCACAAGAATCTATTCATGCATTTAAAGGTATTTATTAATTCAGAGTTTTATGTTGGCTATGCAATTCATTCAATTTTCATACACATATTGTTGGCCTATTTCCTATGTGAATGAAGGATGTTAGAATTACTATCCACATCAGATAAGTTAGGGATTGACATAGCCAACCAGTACGTTATCCTTCCTATTCATGGCACTGAAGTTGAATCATATCAAATGGTTTTGACATGGGAATCAAGAAATCTATATGTGGGAGTTCCTAATTGACACTCCAAATCATACTCGGTACCTATTGAATGTAGAAAGTATTGTATTTCCCTGAAAGATCCCCTGCCAGATTATACTGATTTTTTTCTGATTTATATGCTGCTGAATGGGGTTTTAAGATTGTTTACTGAGTTTTATGCTTGAGATTTTGATGCCAATGGATTGTATAGGGTTTAATTCATGAACAGTGCCAATCAACCACAACTTGGAATTCAAAATGCAGAGATAAAATTGACTGATAATTAATTTCAGAATTCTGATTTAGGAGTAGCAATGTAATGATATTCAGATTCAAGAAATCTAATTCACCAGGACAACAAGATTGCATACCAGGATTCCCACGCCTAGCCTAGAATGAGTTTAATTGAAGAATTGAAACAAAACACAATCTATGAGCTCCCAACTACTGAAGGTGGCTTCAAATAGTTTTATTTACTTCTACAACAATTACCAAAAACAAATACTGGAAATCTACAAAGTCCCACGTCTGGCTTCCAGGCAGGATTATTCAATTTATTGACAAAACAACAATCTGGACTAAAAACAACCCTTGAAGCCTGTTGAAATCATCAACTCTCTGTAAGAAGATGCCAACAACGAAGATCATACAAGTTTAAACCCTTATCTAAGCTGGTACGGCCAACACTTGCAACTTGGAGCCTGCTTAATGGTACGACCAGCAATGGGAAAGGTATGGCTGCTTAAGGTTGCTCTGGAACACCAACATATCCTGATAAAAATCTTTGATCTGCAATTATATTCTGATGTCTCATTGCTGTAACCAAATGTGAGTGCAAATCGGCCTTTAATGAAATCCAATGATGCGTAGATGAGGACCTTGTAGGTCTTCCCAAACTGTGAATTGGGTTTCCGTCCAATTCACAATTTCTTCAAGGGTTCTCGTGCTCAAAAAACTGTTTTGCTATTGAAATCTGCTCCAGCTCCAAATTCCGAAAAAGCTCATGTAAAAAATGAATGAATGAGCAAATTGCTGCCCACCATGTTACTTTATTCTCTCAAAACCTAATTTGATTTTAGGGTTGGCTTTCCATTATTTTCACTCTTTAATAATGTCTATATTTGATTTTTAATCAAATTATTTCATCCTCTAAGATGTACGATCCATTCCAAGGGTCTTTTATTCATGACATAAGTGGCCCCCTTTTTAAAACAATATTAAGCTACTAGGGGTGTGTGCCAAGGGGGATGCTTTATTAATTTTATAATGTTTTATTATATTTAATTAAACATAAGGTGACCCCCATCATACTTCGATTTGACATTCTGGAATTGACATTTGGCAATCTTACTCAAAACTGAAGCTACCACTGGTATCGAGGCAATGTCTGGATGTAGCAGTGCAACAGGTTGTCTCCTCCTAAGAAATAGGGATTCTCCTAAAAAATAGGAGACTCTCAAATTGATGATAAACACTCCTAAGCCACTCTGCTATGCTCCTTGGCCCTCCGGGTGGTCAAATAGTCAACTGGCAATCCCCTCCTCAAAAAATAGGAACCCTCCTAAAAAATAGGAAATTGCCCCAAAACTCCCAAAACTCCTCCAGTACTCCTCAGAAGGCCACCAATCCCCTAAATGGGCTTCCTATCCTCCACGTTAGCCCATGGGAACCCTGATTATAGGCCAACCCATGTTGACAACTAGACTGTCTAAGGAAGGGACATTATAGTCCTCCCTTCCTAGAGATTGCTTGTCCACACACAATGCATCATTGTACCACTAGGATCCCACATTTACTGTGGGTAGAACACTATATGCTTGCATTGCTCCCTTCTGATATGAGTGCGCTCCCTTCTAATATGAATGCGATATAATCTCAATACTTGAAGCAACTTACCATGATTCTGAAGTGCCAATGCGCCATTGAAACCAATTCCCGGATCCCAAACCAAAATATGAAACCCGTTGAATGAGATGAAGGAGAAATATCTCAACCAAACACCATGAAGCAACCACCCATGGGTCTAGACTAACAAGAAAATGTGAGAATGAACTCCCACAATCCAATAAACCAACACCAATGGCCACCTAACATTGCTGTTGTAACTCAGATCAGCAAACTGAATGATGTCATAGGTGTCATCATATCAATGCAAACCACAAAAACCCATCTCAGATTCCATGTCCATCCAATAAACATGCTTCCATACGTCTCCAAGTAATTGAATAGTTGATTTAAACCATGAAAATTCAGGAAGTGCAACATAATTCCTACTAGGACAGCCACTATCCCATGTAGAATCTATGAAGAATAAATCACCATTCAACAAGTAGATGGCTGCCATATCATTAGAAATCGGTCACATAACTGAAGATGAGTTATGGATGTCTTTAATGTCCATTATAGATAACTCTTGAGTGGCTGGCCCACTAGGAGTGTTATAAATAAAATCATCATTACCATCAAGAAAATGATCAACATCTGAATTTTCTGAATTTTCAGAATTGGCCAATCTTTGGTCATCATCATGTAAAGTGTGGTGAATATCATGAATGTGTTGAAGATGGAGCTTGGCTTGATGGGCCAATAACTTGGCTTGCTTTGCTCTTTTTGACAAACCATCATTCAATTTCTGAGATTGCTCTATGTTAGATGCTCCAAAATGTTTAAAATCGGTCCCATAATGAAATGCCTCATAAAATTTACCATGCCCAATGCTTGCATTTTGTGTGCCAATCATAGCAGAGTCTATATCACACATTTCCCTCGGATTAGAGGCTGAAATGTCATGAGAAGGATTTACCACTGTTGTTAAACATCAGAAAATTAGGACCGATTTCTTCATTTTTTCCTATGTTTTTCAAAGCCCCAATGCCAAGGAAAGAAAACACTCTCTTAGCTGCCCCGTTCTTTGTTTCATCCATTAGTGCCTTAAGCACAATATGTTTACCCATGTGAGTAAACTCCAACTCCATCTTGTTGAAATCTTGGACATACCTCCCAGGTGACCTCAACCATTGCACACCAAGTACCATGTCTATCCCTCCACCAATACCAACAACATAGTAATCATATGTGAATAATTATCCAATACAATAGATAATCGTGGTACCCTTCTTGTGCAATTCACTTTGGAACCATCCGCTAGCATGACACGGAATCCATCAAATTCCTCTACTTCCAGCTCCTTATTTACTACAAAACTCTCATTGATGAAATTATAAGTGGCACCACTATCTACCAAGCATAACACTTGTTGTTTCTTGACAGTTCCTTCCAACACAAAAGGCTGATCCCTAGGAACACTAAAAAGAGTAGGAATAGTGCCATAAGCAACATCGTGTGTATCGACAATTTCCTCATTGTTGCCCTCAGAATCTTTATCCTGAATATGATCATCATCCATATCTGAATGAACCTTAATGAGATGTGCCTTCCTTTCCCAAGGTATCTGTGTTTAGGCTCCCAAGATTCCTTACATGAGAAGCATAGCTTCTTCCTCCTCAACTCATTACGAGTTTTCCGATCCATCCTGGGAGGGGGTGGTGCACTCTGGTGTTGTGGGGAAGACCTTTGAAAAGGATGGGAACCATTAGAAGATTTCTTATTCTGCCAATGAGAAGTGGGTGGTGGTGTAGTCTCAAGGTCCAAGGTAGTCTGAATAGCCTCATGTAGGGTACTAGGCTTAAGAGCCTTGACCAAAACCCGTAACTTGTCATGTAGACCCTCAATAAATAGCACCACCACATGTTTATTTGGCATCTTAGGAACCATAACAACAATACGTTGAAACTCATTAATGCAAATTTCAACATGTCCAATCCGTCGTAATAGTGCAAGATCTCTGTAATATAGCTCAACATCCTTACAGTCAAATCTAGCAATCAACTGCTCAGTAAACTCATTGTAAGAATGTATAAGTCCATGTTTTTGGGTGACTAAACCATGCTACCACCAGTCATAAGCCACACCCTCCTGATGTAACATTGCAAACCATATGGCCTCGTCCTTCGGCATTGGCTTAAGTGACAGGTAGATATCGAGCTTGTGCACCCAAGCCTGTGCATTGATCTTTTCACTACCATCGAAGGAAGATAAACCGATCTTACTGGTAGCCTACTTAAGATCACTATTCTGTTGCTGTCTAGGCCATTTGTCATTACGGTTCCTCATATTGTCTCTGTGCTGCATACAGTATTGGTGTAAAGGGAAGGCATCTCTAACATGTTGTGGGAGACGAGCCCATGCATCATTGGCTGTCATAACTATATCTTGGAACTCAACGCCCTCTTGTGGGTCTATTGGTGGTGGCTCATCTCTAAGAGTGAAACGAGGTTGCAAAGGTTATCTGATGTCCGTGTATGTGCCTTGTCACGCCTAGGAGAAATACATGCACTACCCAATGATGAAGGAGCCCTACTATTGCCACGACTCCTTGCAATTGAAATAGACCTGTCATGTTTGCCACGTCTATCCCTATGGCGATTCAAGTCCATTTTGTTCTAAGTATCCTTGAGTCTGTCTAATGCCTACACAATCCTAGGCTGAGAATTAGCCAGAGTTCTCATCACTTCATCTGTATCAGGAGGAACCTGCCTCTCCTCCTGCTCAGGACTCCTATTTCTGTCAAGTATATCACCCATATCAAAATCCAAATGTCCCTGTGCTCTTCTGCATGTATAGTACCTGTAAGGTCCATTTCTTCTTGGATGCATAGAATTAATCAAAGGACCCTCAGGTTGGCAAGATCATTGCTTTGATACCACTGAAAGATCCCTAGCCAGATTATATTGAATTTTTCTCGATTTTTAGGCTGCTGAATGGGGTTTTAAGGTTGTTTACTGAGTTTTATGTTTGATATTTTGATGCCAATGGATTGTATAGGGTTTAATTCATGAATAGTGCCAATCAACCACAACTTGGAATTGAAAATGTAGAGATAAAAATTGTCTGATAATTAATTTCAGAATTCTGATTTAGGAGTAGCAATATAATAATTTTCAGATTCAAGAAATCTAATTCTCTAGGACAACAAAATTGCATACCAGGAGTCCCACGCCTAGCCTGGAATGAGTTTTATTGAAGACTTGGAACATAACACAATCTATGAGCTTCCAACTACTGAAGGTGGCTCCAAATAGTTTCATTTGCTCCTACAACAATTACCAAAAACAAATACTAGAAATCCATTGAGTCCCATGCTTGGCTCCCGAGCAGGGACAAAACAACAATCTGGACTAATATGAACCTCTGAAGCCTGCTGAAATCATCAACTCTTTGTAAGAAGATGCCAACAATGAAGATCATACAAGTTTCAACCCTTATTTGAGTTGGTACGACCAACACTTGCAACTTGGAGCCTGCTGAATGGTACGGCCAGCAATGGGAAAGGTACGACTGGCTTAATGTTGCTTTGGAACACTAATATATGCTGATAAAAATATCTGATCTACAATTATATTCTGATATCTCATTTCTGTAACCAAATGTGAGTGCAAATTGGCTTGTAATGAAGTCCAATGATGCCCAAATGAAGACCTTGTGTAGATCTTCCGAAACAGTGAACTGGGTTGTTGTCCAATTTACAATTTTTTCAAGGGTTTCCATCCTCAAGGTACCTAATTTGCTGCTAAAACCTGCTCCAGCTCCAAATTCCAAAAATGCTCATGTAAAAAATGAATGAGCAAATGGCTGCTTGCAGGTTACTTTATTCTCTCAAAACCCTATTTCGATTTTAGGGTTTCTTTTCCATTATTTTCTCTCTTTAATAATGTCTTTATTTGATTTTTAATCAAATCATTTCCTCCTTTAAGAGATAATATCCACTCCAAGCGTCTTTTATTCATGACATAAGTGGCCCCCTTTTTAAAACAACATTAAGCTACTAGGGGTGCGTGCCAAGGGGGTACTTTATTAATTTTTATATTGCTTTATTATATTTAATTAAGCATAAGCTGACCCCCATCATACTTTGATTTGACATTCTGGAATTGACATTTGGCAATCTCACGCAAAACTAAAGCTGCCATTAGTACAAGGGCGATGTCTTGATGTAGCAGTGCAATTGACAGTCTCCTCTTAAGAAATAGGGATTCTCCTAATAAAAAGGACATCTGACGGCATGGTAACTCACACTTCAATTTGGGTTTAATGAATGGACATGGATCTTCCTTTTGATTAGATTAGCTCACAAATTGCTATCTTTAAAGGAAATGAACTCTTGTTTGCCATCTCTTGAGCGCTTACTCGATATGTAGGGTGGACCCACTGTTGCATTGAGTAGATTGTCTCAAATCGATGATAAACACTCCTAAGTCACTTTGTTATGTTCCTCGACTGTCCGGGTGGTGAAATAGTCAATTGGCAATACCCTTCTAAAAAATAGGAAACTACCCCAGAATTCCCAAAGCGCCTCCAATACTCAGAAGGTCACCAAACCCCCAAATGGGCACCTGTTGACATGTCTAATATTGTTGAACTTGCGACTTCATCTGGCCAATGCAGAATAGAATGTACTCGTTGAGTATCCTATCCTCTCTTGAGATAAGGAAATCCCTAATGTTGGTTTTGTTGATCAAAGGGGATGACCTCAAGGTTTTGATTGTCAGGTCTTGATTGCGGGATTACTCAGTGGTCGATGTGATTTGCTGGGAGCACAAGGGGACTTACGATTTGCAACAAGTTGGTCTGTTGCAATTCTCGAATTACGTAATAAAGAGCAAAAGGAAAGGGTTTAGGAGACCTAAAACTAACAAGATTGGTATGCGGGTAGACGGATTCAACATAACCAATGCTTGGCCAGAATAGCTCACAACTTTGTAGGAACGGTGCAATTTTCAAAGGGACTTGGAAGGTTTTCAGACTGGAGACGCACAGCTAAGCACCCAATTCTGGCGCAACTCAGACGGACACCTGCAATTGAACTAAGCACAATTAAAGGCTCAAGTTAACCATACAAAATGACACACAATCAATATATCCTCAATGGTATGAGCTTGAATCTATCAAATACCTGCACACCCAAAACAGAAAGATCTATCTAAAATGCTAAAAGAAACCATGCAAATAGGATGAAAACAAGACAATAAACACCAAATCAATGTTTATATATTGATTTCAGCTGCCTATTACAACAATTTCTGCAGCATCTCTTTGCTACTGCTTAAAATCCAACCTATTCTAACTCTAAAATCCAACTACAAAATTCTAACTACAAAATTCTCTCTAACTGTCTAACTATCTAACCATCTAACTCTTTACAAAAGAAAGGCCTTTGCCTTTTATAGTTTTTACAATATTGAATCAGAGGCTAGGATTGACTGCATCCAAGGGCTGCTGCCTGCCATCTAAAAGCTGGCAGCCTTAACCCATGCCCAATCAATTCTCAGTTATCCAACCAACCACAATTCCAACTACCTGCCACTATTTGGCTTTAATTTGGTCAATTTGGCAGCTGGACATAACTGTCCACAAAAATATCTTGCGTGGGACCCATAGGCAGTTTTATAATAAAATAGTTTCAATTTAAAAAAAAACTGAACTTCTGGAGTCAAATCCAGTTGTGTACTTTTCTTGAGAATGCATGATTGTTGCATTGGGAGTGTTCTTCGGTCTTTGGTGGTGAACTTTAACTTTTTGCCCGGGTGGCACGCTTCCCAATGCTTCATCGCTTTGATCTTGCACTGCATCTTTTCTCCTCCAGCTTCCAGCGCTTGGCCTTGGTTGCGATCCCTCTTCGATTTGCATTTTCAGGCCTTCGCTTGGTTCTCTGCAATGGCGTCCTACGACCTGCAAACTATTAATCCCATTTTAATAAATTAATTTGAAAAATTAAAATTAATTTAACAAACATTAAATTTAACCCCTGGAGGGTCATTTGAAAATTTCCCAAGTTTTAACGCTTTTACTCCTTTCGCGAATTTAGTTGTTCCTGGCAATTCTGGGCAAGAGGGGCGTTCGAAAACTTTTTAAAAAAAGTTCCTACTTAGACGTTTTCGAAATTTGGCCTAAATGACACTTCCACAAACTTTAAGTTAATGCATTACTATTTTATTTTCACATTTTCGGGGGGTTTAAGAGCAATTGCAAGGTTTTTAAAACTTTAACATTTTTGCCCCTTTATGGCAAATTTCGAGATTGTGGGTACTATTGAAAGTTTTAAAAACTTTGACATTTTCACCCCTTTATGGTGAATTTCGGGATTTTGGGCACTTTTGCAAACTTTGGGATTTTGGGCACTTTTGCAAACTTCAGGATTTTGGGCACTTTTGCAAACTTCAGGATCTTGGGCACTTTTGCAAACTTCTGGATTTTGGGCACTTTTGCAAACTTCGGGATTTTGGGCACTTTTGCAAACTTCTTTCCCTTTCGCACTGCGATTTTTGGCATTTTGAGGGGGTTTTGCAAATTTTAAAAACTTTTCAACTATCACTTGTCCCTCATTGTGCAATTTCTGGTGAATGGGAGGAGTTTGTCAAGTTTTACCTCTTGTATTTTATCCAATACTGGCGAATTTCGGGGATTTTCAGACCTTCTGCAAAGTTTTAAAAATTTTGACATTTTTTTGTATTTACCCTCCAAATTGCGATTTTCGGGATTCTGGTGGCATTTGCAAGTTATGAAAATCACGATTTACTTTGGATGGCAAATTTCGGGTTTTGGGTTTATGATTCAAACTTTTATATTTCCCACTTACCCCTTATAGTGCGATTTTCGGGGTTTCCAGGGGGTTTTGCAAACTTTAAAAAACTTTCCAACTTACCCTTATAAAGCGATTTCGGGGTTTATGAGGAGTTTGCAAGTTTTTAAACTTTTTCGCACTTTTACCTCATAGTGCGATTTCGGCATTCTGTGGCACTTTGCAAACTTTCTTAATTTTAACATTCCTCCCTTAATAGTGCGAATTTCAGGATTTGAAGGAGTTTTGTCAGTTTTTGACACTTTGCATTCTTTATCTCCTTTGTATCCCTTGGTGAAAATCGGCATTTCAACGTCATTGCAAGCTTTAACTCTTTCCTCACATTTAGGCGATTTTGCGAGAATTGGGGAGTTTTAAGTTCGCAATATGGCCCTAAGGCCGAATTTGGTTTTAGCGGCACTTAAGCCTTCATATCCCCTTCCTCTTCCGCAAGGACAGAAAGGCACAAACTGGGGGGTCCCTGTCCAAGACGGGGATGGGTGTGCGATTCACACAACAACACCCCATCCACCACGTTAGCCCATGGGAACCTTGATTATAGGCTAACCCATGCTGACAACTGGACTGTCTAAGGAAGGGACATATCATTCCTAAGGTGAGCGATGGCTTATATATTCTGGCAAACAAGTGTTGTTTATTTGGCAATGAACTGAGGAATTTCGTTGCACTTGGCATGGACTGTAGAATGTCATGAGGGTAGTGAATTGTTACATGGTTGTGAATCATTACTCCTATAATAAATCGCTTAGTATACATGCTTATCGTGTTTGTCACTGTTCGTGAGAGTTGGTCATGGAGCACATGATCATTATTTCTAACGATAGCGTTCCAGTGATGCAGATGGGAATTATTTGTTCGGAAGTAGCAAGCATTAGGAAATAAAGGGAACCCGATATCGGGTAGAGCTCACTTGGCCAATTTCAGACAACTCATTCCTATTGTATTCGTGGTTCAATCCATTCAACACATTCAGGTGCACAATATTATTCTCAGATACTTTTAATATACAAATTTCTGTTGTTATGAATGTCTCCTTTACTCTGCATCAATAAGTAATCTGAGAAATATAAACAAAATCAGTTCAAACAAAAACTGCACCAATGATTTAGTGACAAGAAAAAACAATTTGCATCAAATCAAATACTAATCAACAGAATAAAATGAAATTGTTTGACAAAATTCTTGAATTAGAAGGTGAAATTTAACAGGGGATATTTCAAAAGCATCAAAATAGCAGTAAAAATAACTGCATTCCTATAGTGACACATTGTCAATTGGTTACTTCCTTTTGGAAGAAATGGAATAACATATGAAGAGGCTAGGAAGTATGCCTAATGGTCAAAGAATGGAAGACAACAACAAAGTTGCAATGGAGAAGGTTAGTGGTAAGGATGTAGGTGAAGATAAAATGTTGAAGTGAACATCACAAGCATGCTAAACAAACAAGTTGCAAGGGAAACACTTAATGAGATGTAGAAGCCATTAGCTATAATACTTGAGAAAAAGATGTAAAAACATATAAAGAGATTTAGAGAATAAAATAAAATGAAAGATGGAAGCAAGGCTTAGATCATGATTGGAAAGTATTATTGGAATAACGTTACAACTTAAACTATAGATGGGCACTAGGTTTGTAGTAGAGCAATCTAGTAGCAAATGGGAGGTCCTAGATTTTTTCCCTAGCTGGTCCATGGAACCATAATATTGTAGTTGAGACAGGCTAGGAGGACTGAGCACCAAAGTTTGGCTTGGAAGGGTGGTGCAGTGATGGAATAACAATCCATACTCTAGGCTATTAAGGGTTGATAGCTCAGTGATAGAGCATCTCAGCTGCAAATGGTAGCCCTAAGGTCAAGTCAATGGGAATTTAACAGCTATTGTTATGTGGAATTATTTTATAAATATATTTGAGTTCTTGAATACATGTTTAAACTTATAAGCTTTTTGCAATGTCCCTATTTTCATGAGGATCAGTCCACAGAGGAGTTTGGCCTCTTAATTGACCCTTGTAGGCCAAGGAGTTGATGAGAGGGTCGCTTGTGCAGCTGCTTGTGGCTTCACATTCCATTTTTTATATGATTTTTCGTGAGATGATGAATTCTCATGTATGATGTCATGTGTGTTGCACTTTATATTCATAATGATATTTAAATTATCTAAAGTGCAAATTAAATAATAAAGTCACTTAAATAATATTAGTTTTTTAAGGGGAATCTTCTAGAAGTTCATGGGGAAGAAGTTGACAAACACCATTGTCAATGGAGGCTCAGGAGTAAATGTAGTGCCAAAAGACACATGGAAATGTCTGGGGAAGCTGAAGCTTTGGCCGCCAACCTTCCACTTGGTAGGTGCTGACCAGCATGACATCCAGCCGTTGGGAACATTGATGGCACAAAAAGTAATGATTGGGACAACAATTTTTCTTGGACTTTGTAGTTTTCCGGTTACAAAAGAAGGCGTACGATGCACTCCTTGGGAGGGGATGGTTGATTACTGCCAAGACGAATCATAATTGGAAGCGAAATGCACTCGATTGAGAGTGACGGGAGGAAGCACATCATTGACTTGAGGAACCAGGCGGTGAGTGAAAAAATGGCACCCTCAGATTCTGAGTCTGAGGGTGGAGAGTTAGGTATGGATGGAGGAAGGAAAGGCATGAAACCCAACGATGAAGGGGTGCTCGAACTGGAAGATTGCTTTGAAGATGAAATGAGTTCCCTGAATGGACTATTGTACTGGCAAATGGAGGACTATGAGGTTTTTTCTCCAACATGTAATTTTCTTGAAGCTACAACTCCTAGTGAAAAGCAATTGATGGAAGCATGTAAAGTTATGAATGATACATTTGGTAGTACGACGATGGAAAGTGGACAGAAAAAGCCCACCGGCGAAGGACAGGGGTCATACAAACAAAGGAGCTTGCATAGAAGGAAATCATACCCGTACGGAGTCAGATCGTATGCAAGCATACTATCAAAGAATATGGAATTGAGAGGAAAAATCAAACAAAAGGAACCGTACAAGCCACAACGAATTCCATCTTGGTCGTACGACACCGATTGTACACCCTACGGAGTAAGGGATCGCACAGCAAGTAGACCATACGACCCACAGAGATACACGGAGAACCTAGCCCATACACTGCATGGGGACGAAGCAAAATTGGCCACTCTAAGCACATTACGTAGCCAGGAAGCAGGAGGAACTTGACGCAGAGAAGGCAATAAAGGCAGAGGAAGTAGTCCGTACATGGTCGTACATCAACAAGGAAGTGGGTCGTACATATCCGTACGAGCTAGATCGGACCATCTGTACCATATCCATACGGGGTGTGCAGAACCGTATAGAGAAATCCGTACGGGGAATACAAAATTGCAAGGAGGAATCCATACGGAACTGACTAAAGGAGAAATCTGTACGGAGTGTGCAGAATTGGATAGAGAAATCCATATGATAATCGGTACAAGGTGTGATGGTGTGCGAAGGAAATTTGCTGAGATTCGTATGAAATTGGAAAAAATCTGTATGGTATTAGCTTAGAAGGTAAGTCCATACGATGGCAGGCACAACACAGTCCGTGAGGAGGAGGACGAAATTGATCGTGCAACAACAACCATTTGTCCGTACAAGAACCGTACGGAATTGCCAGGTGTTTACCTCACTGGGTAAATAGGAAGAATACAGAAATCGAACAGCAATGCACAATGCAAATACAAAAGAAGTACCAGAATAAGCTTGCCATTAATGTCAAAGGATGTTCATATTATAATCTGTCGTCAACATTACATGTCCTCCAACACTCGGAGGTGGTACAATATATGACAGCCGAAGGGGTGCGACACAACCGTCGCGACTCCAACTACCTACCCGTCGGCTAGCTAACTATCAATAATTAACATTACTAAACTATACATTTTTTCCCGATAACATCATCCCCCCCAAAAAAGAAGTTGTCTCCGACGACTAACAACAAAATGGAGACAATGCATATATACACCCAAAACAAAGTCAAGGAGGGGGCTGAGGAAGCGTCCCTGAAGTCGAGGGCTGAGATGTGGGTGTCTGGGCCGCCAGGCGGGCGCGGAGCTCATAGACCTGCTGGGTGCGTGCTGCCACATCCCGCTCTGCCACCAACACCTTCTCTAAGGCCGTCTTCACCATAAGCGCAGCCTCCAGTAGCTCCTTCTCCTTGGTATCGGCGGACTCTGTCATGCGAACCAACTGAGCCTGAACAACATCTAACTCTTGTTGGACGAGACTCCGCGCACTCTGCTCCTCCGAAAGACGGGTGTCCACTGCAACCTTCTCTGCGCGGGCTGTCTCAAGCTGTGCTACCAACTGTGATCTCTCGGCTGCCCATGAGGCTTGTTGTCTGGCCATGTCCTGCTCTAACTCAACTCGAGCAGCCTCGCAAACCGTAGACTCATGCTGCGTCTGGCGTAAGGCATAGTAGGCCTCCCGGTAAACTTGCTCAATCTCCCGGACGAGAGTCGTCACCCTACTCTCCACGACGGGCTGAGGCACACTCCAAGCCTCCAACATCGCATCCGTCTGGATAACTAGCCACCCTTGTGCCTCAAAACATGTAGTGAAAGCTGCGGGACAGCCGTCTCGCATAAACTGGAGGACCTGCTCTAATTCCTCCACAACCTGCTACAGAGCTCGTGTCTGAGCCGTGGCCACCACTCGCCGACCCCTCGTCACCATATCTGCCAAGTAAACCTCAATATCCTCCCCATCCAGCCCCGATGTAGGTACAGGAAGCCCACGTGGTAACTCAAAAGTCTCCTCAGGGACCACACCTGCTGCATCCTGCTGGCACAATGGTGTCTCCCCCGCCCCCTCAAGTGTAGCAGTCGCCTGCTCTGGGCCGGTAGGAACACCCTCTCCTGTCACCTGTCCCTCTGCTGGTGCCTGCGTCTCCGCCAAGGAATCCTCCAGATCCACCACCTCAGTGGGAGGCTCTCGCCAAGGTGAGAATACAGTTGCTCCTATGGGTGGCATCACTGTCATCTGGAATCTCCGGGTCAGCCAACTCCCCATAGCCGCCACCGATGGAGCTGCACTCAACACCTCCGACCCTCTCTCCCCCTCGGAAACATGTCCTGCCATGGGCTCCTCCAACAAGGAGGCAGCAACAGTCACCACTGCCTCGGATCCCACAACGTCCAGTCGCACCTGAGGCTCCGTCTCAACCATCTCCTCTGCCACGCCTCCCTCGCCTCCCTGCGGTGGACCACACGACTCCGCCCTGCTGTCAGTACATGCCTCTGCGGGAGTCAGTCCCGCGGCTGGTGCACGAGCCTGCTGCGGTGGTATGGCGGAAGGTGATGCGGCCGGCTGCATGGGCCCGAGTGTAACGGGCGTGCGGCTCTGCCCAAATGCCGGAATCGAAGTACTGCCCGCTGACGACCCCACAAGTGTGCCAAGTGGGAGTGTGGGTGGTGCAAACAACACTCGCTCTCCGGCGGGCTCCATCCTCCCCTCGTCTGTGGCCCGACTGCTGCTGTCATCCTCATCCTCCTCATCCCCGAATCCTCTGCACTGCTAGAAGTTTCTCGCCCACTATCAGGTTCTGCTGAGGTGGTCTCGAATATCCTTTTCCGCTTCGCGGAAGAGTGGCCAATGTCAAGGTGTCTCCAATGCATGATAGGAGGCTCACCGTCTGCCAATGGTCTCTGTGGCTGTATCTCCAATTCTGTCTCCGGTACTACTTCTCGAGTGGCCTCCAGAAACAATCCGATGGCATAGTGGGGCATGTAAAACGTGCGATGCTCCATCATCAAGAACTCGCACATCCGCTCTGATAACAATGTAGCCCAATCATACACAACGCCATTCAGAAGTCCATTCATCAATATGATCTGTGGAAGAGCGATGTCCGATGCCCTACCAGACCCTGTCAACCTGCTCTTGATGACGTCCATTATGCACCGCCAATGGCCCTCTGCAACAAAAGACCTACGGATCCCACGGCTCTTCGTGGCATCAACAATGCTCTCTAATTCTGCTGTGGTTAAGTCTCGGGATACTCGTTTAATCCAATATTCTTTTTCCTCCCGCGTCATCTTCTTAGCTTTCAATTCCACTTTCTTGCCATGTACTCCTAGAATGCCAAACACTCGTAAAATCTACAGGTTTGAAGGATACCGTGATATCTTTCCCCAGGTACTCAAAAGTACTCGTCCGTGAATGGCTATCAAAAGTATCAACCATGAATCATAATGCTCCCTCATACTCACGGATAGCAAACACAGGCATTCGGACGACCCACTCCACTCCTGCTTTCCGAAGGCTCTTCTTTACCAAATCATCATCTGGTGTATCTTGCCACCACTTCCTGCATTCGGACCCATTCAATCCCTCAAAGGTGATATGCTGTGGGGTCAATGCGTTCTTCCCTCGTGCGGCATGCTGCTGTGGTGCCTTTCTCTTCTGCCTGGCGTGCATTGTTTTACCGGCTATGCGAACACCCGAAGGAAGAACTCGCGTATCCTTATTCATGTGGCTGCCCTCTTGCAACCGTTTTTTCCAATTCCTTTTTCCTGCGGACTCCATTAGTTTCCTGATTCTTGATTTTAGCCGTGTCGTTGCAAAAAGCGGCTAACTGCCTCCGGGCAGCTAAGACTGTGCGGAGGGGATCCCTTGTATGTGCCTGTGCATTGGGCGTGCGGTAGACAACGGGAGGAGCCAACCCAAGCTTGTCGCTGTGGACTTGTTTGTGTCTACGTGCCCACCGCACGGTAGACTTTGTTCGTGGCTTCGCGCTGCCTGTGTGCGGTGCGTTTTGTTTTATTGACCGCACGGGCTTCTTCCTTCTTCGCTTCCACCGCACGGTGGCTTCCTTCTTCCTTGCGCGTTGTTCGGCGGGGGTTAGCGGTGGTGCGGGGTTCAAGCGCTGCGTTACCTGGCACAAGCTAACGCCGACTTTGTGTGGGCCAACGATGCGAATGGTGTCTCCTTCGTGCGGCGTTTCCCTTCCCCTTCGACGATTTAAACTTGCGTGGCGTTTCCTTCGTTCCCCCCGGCGGCATCTCCTTCTTTTCCTTCCTCGCCGTGGTAGCTTCTACCTCTCCTCGGCGGTGTGCGGCGTTGCGTGGTGGCGTGGTGGTGCGGGGTTCAGCGGCTACTTTTCTTTTCCCTTCGGCATGTGCGGCGTCCTTGTTTCTTCTATCCTCGGTGGTGTCTTGTTGCCTCCGTTTGGTTTATAGCTTGGACGACATTTATATCGGTTTTGCGGGCCTTCGGTGGCTTCCACCGCACGGTGGTATCCACCGTTGGTGGTGCCACTACGTGTCCACCGTACGGTGGTCTTTTTTTTTTTTTTTTTTTTTAAAAATTTTTCTTTTATATATACTTTTTTTTTTTTTTTTTCAAATTTTTGTATATATATATATTTGTTTTTTTTTCCATTTTATATATATATATATATTTTTTCAAATTTTCTAATTTTTAGTTGCGGCCGTCTGACTGGAGGTTCCCGGTTCCCTCCGTTCGTGATAGACCTTTAGTTTGGACCTGTTGACTGCGTCTGGTATCTCCTTCCCGTCCAGCGTCCATAACTTTATCGCCCCGTTCGTGTTGACCTCACGTATCCGGAAGGGCCCTAACCATCGAACTTTGAATTTCCCCGGTTTAATTTGGTTTCGTCCATTATATTTCAAAACCAACTGCCCCGGGGTGAACCTCGCCCTCCGAATGTGTTGGTCGTGCCAATGTTTCCTTCGTTGCGGGGCCACGTCTGTCACCCATTGTGCCATCAGCCTTCGTTCATCGAGTTTTTTTAGGGCGTACAGGCGCTCCCTCAGGCTCTCCATATCGCCAAGTTTATTCTCAATAGCAATTCGGAGACTTGGCACCATGAACTCTATCGGTACTACCGCTTCCTGTCCGTACATTAATTGAAATGGTGTCTGGCCCGTCGTTACTTTGTAGGTGGTGCGGTATGCCCATAACACCGACGGTAGTCGCTCCTCCCAATCTTCCTTTTCTACCCCGCACGACTTATAGATGACTGAAACCAGAATCTTGTTGGTCGCCTCCGCCTGACCATTGGCCCTCGGATAATACGGACTGGACAAGGAGTGAAAATTTTTGAACTCCGTCGTGAGGAGTCTCACCACATGGTTCACAAAATGGCCCCCTCTGTCACTGGTTATCTGGAGCGGAATTCCATATCTTGTGATAATTTGTTCATAAATAAATCTGGCTGTACTCACAGCGGTGTTATTAGGTAGGGCCCGTGCTTCGACCCATTTTGTCAAGTATTCCGTAGCTACCACGATGTATGTACATCGCCGTGGTCTGCTGACTTTTAAAGGCCCCACAAAATCAAGCCCCCAACGTTCGAATAACTCTTGTGCCGCTGAAGGGTTCAATGGCATGAAGTCTCGTTTTAGTGGTTTTCCGGCCCTCTGGCATGTATCACAGCTTCCGACCCATTCTCTGGTGTCACTGTGTAGTGTCGGCCACCATAGTCCAGCTAACAGTACTTTCCTGGCCGTCGTGTCCGGCCCCATATGACCTCCTGCGGGTCCTTCGTGTGCTTCCTTCAAAATCCCCGGTATCTCTTCCTCCATCACGCATCGGCGGAGTACTTGATCTGTCCCCATTTTGTAAAGGAGTCCATTGATCAGTTGGAACGTTCGGCTCCTTAGGACCAATTTGCGTCGTTCCCCTGGTGGCATGTCCCGAGGGAACTGGGACATCGATAGGTACTCGCCAATATGAGTGTACCAGGATGGTAAAACCGCAATCCGGAATAAGTGCGCATCCGGGAAATCATCATTCACCCCCTCCGCTCGTTCTCCCGACTTGATTCGTGACAGTTGGTCAGCGATCACATGGCTCTTCCCTGGCCGTACTATAATGTTGAATGTGAATTCTTGCAGTAATAACAGCCACCGACTCACCCGTCCTTGAATAATAGGTTTATTCACCAAGTACATCAAAGCTTGGTGATCTACATAGAAGGTGAAGGGTGTCGCCAACAAATAATGCCGGAACTTCTGTACTGCATAAACCATGCCGAGCGCTTCCCGTTCGGTTGTACTGTAATTCTTCTCAGCTTTCGAGAGTAGTCTACTGGCGAAGTAGACCGGGTGATCCAACCCATGATCCCCAACTTGTGCTAATGTTGCACCTATTGCATAGTTGGAGGCGTCAACGTGCACATGAAATTCTCTGTCCCCAGTTTGGGTATGCCAATATTGGTGCCGCCAACAGTCGTGATTTCAATTCTTCGAAAGATTCCGACTGCGCCGTTCCCCATACGTACGGTTCCCCTTTTCTTGTGAGGTTATCCAGGGGGTAAGATATCTGGGAGAAATTTTTTATAAACCTTCGGTAATATCCGATGTGTCCCAAAAAAGATTTTACCCCTGAGACATCCTGTGGGGGTTCCATCTCCACAATCACCCGAACTTTATCCGGGTCTGTTTTAAGTCCCGCTTTACACACTATGTGCCCGAGTAGTCTACCCTGAGGTACCATGAATCTGCATTTCTTAGGGTTCAGTGCGAGTCGTGCCCTCCGGCACCTGTCCATACATTCTCCCAGTGCCTTCAGATGCGTCTCCTCCCCGCTGTAGATGGACCAATCATCTAGGAACGCCTTGAAGTTACCCACGGACATCTTATCAAAAATGTGGAGAATTATTCGTTGGAACGTTGTCGGAGCATTGCAGAGACCAAAGGGCATCCGGTTGTAAGCATATACTCCGTCCTCCACCACAAATGTCGTCTTCAGCGTATCTTCCTCCGCTATTGATATCTGATTATAGCCGGAAAATCCATCCATAAATGAATAGATTTCATGGCCGGCCACCTCTTCAAGAATAGAGTCCGTGAACGGTATGGGAAATGGATCTTTGATGGTAACTGCATTGAGTCGCCGGAAGTCAACACAAATCCGGATCTCGTTACCATCCTTTTTGAGAGATATTACGATGGGGGATACCCATTCGCTATTCTGCACCCTAAAAATAATCTTGGCCTCCAGCATTCGTTCAATCTCTTTTTGTACTTTTGCAGCATAGTTTTTATTCATCCTGTACGGTCGCTGCCGTACTGGTACTGCGCCTGGTACCAACAGAATACGATGAACACATAACTCCGGTGGGACTCCCTTCAAATCCTTATAAGTCCATGCGAATACATCTTTGTACTCGGTGAAAATCTTAAATACGGCTGTTTTCAGTACTGGGTTCCAATCATCTCCTACCAGGATGATTTTTTTATCCGTCTCCGTACCTAGATTCAAAGGTTTCAGCGTCGGTTCTTCATACTTCATGGCCTCCTTGTTTCTAAATTGATGTGCGGGTACGGTGTCCATTGTGGCTTCTCCTTCCTTATACTCCCCGTATTCTGGAGGATATTGATCTGGCTCCTCTCCTTCAACGCTTAATACGTTGCAGGAGGGTGAGAACATCTCATAGTCCTCCTGCTGCCAATGGAACAATCCATTTAGTGAATTTGTGTCATCCTCCGAACAGCAACCTCCGATTTTTAATATGCCTTCGGCATCTGGGTCCATCCCCTCTCTCCCTTCATCTCGTGGGTCATTTTCCCTCTCGGATTCAGATCCCGAGGAAGAGGCAAGTTCCTCGCTCACCAACTGCGTCCGGAGATCAATAGTGAATTTCTTGCCTCCGCTCTCCATCGAGAGTGTATTTCGTTTCCAGTTGTGGTTTGCTTTCGCTGCCACCAACCATCCTCTTCCAAGTATGGCGTCATACCCTTTCTGTTTCAATGGAATGACCACGAAGTCGAGTACAAAAGGTTGTGCACCCACGGTGACTTGCTGTGCCATCAACATGCCGAGGGGTTTAATCCCGTGCTGGTCTGCACCTAGCAAATTAAACGTAGGTGGCCACAGAGTGGGCTTTCCTAGCTTTTTCCATGTGTTCTCCGGAAGGACATTTACTCCGGAACCGCCGTCTACTATAGTATCCGTCAGGATGGTGCCGAGGATACCCATCTCCACCACGACTGGGTGTCAGCCATTGTTGACGGTAAGTACAACTGGATTTGTTGCCGAGCTTCCTAGTATGGGAGCGTCCATGTCTCTCGGTTTGGGTTTATCAGCCTTTTTGCCCAACAACACTGTCCCCAATTGCGGTATGGTGTGTAGGAGGTCTTCCAGTTTCACAGGTACCTCCATTTGGAGCATCTGTCGTACAATGTTCCTCTCCGCGTCTATGCAATAGGGTCCAGATGACTCGTGTGTCTCTCCCCGTTGGGCTTTCATGGCCCTTTCTATTTCCTCCCTTGCCTCCGTCATTCTCTGCTTCTCGGTGCGGGGATGGGGGTATAGGGCTTCCTTTGCCTGCCCTCGGGTAAGAGCAAGGATGGCTTCTTTACCTCGTGTGTTGCCTTCGATATCAATCAGATTGGCCCCTACGCCAGACTTCGGACAATCGGCATCTTCATGGTCACCGGGGCAACACCACCGACATAGCTTTTGAGCGGTGTCATTGTTATTACACTCTCGTGCGTAATGACCCCATTGATTGCAAGCCCTACATTGAATCATCGGGCGTCCCTTCGCGTCGTATTGGACCCTGTTTCTGGTGGAATTATTATTATTCCCCCGTCCGCCTCGTTGGTTTCCTTGGTAGCCTCCAGAAGATGCATTATTGTTTGAATCCGATGTGGAGGGCTGCTCATGTGCAAAGAGCACTTGCTGGTTACGTGCCTTCAGATTGTATGGGCATTCCTTCGTAGAATGTCCCATGATCTGGCAGATGTCACAGAATGCCTTCTTGGGACAGACACCCTTTGTGTGGCCGCTCTCCTTACAATCCTTGCACCACAGTTCATCATCCTTGCTTGTGGTCCCCTTCATTGTCTTAAACTCTTTTAACATCCGTTCCATATCCTTCTGAAGGGCCGTGACTTTCTTCTTCGGCTTCTCATCACTGCTACTCTCTTCTTCCGACGTATCATCTTCAGAGGATGACGAAGATCTATTCTTCTTCTTTTTGGCCGTCTTATTTTCACTTTCCAAGTCCATGGCCCAGTTGTATGCATCATCGTAGGATGTCGGAGGCACAATTTTCATCTTTCGTTGTAGCTTAGGGTTCAGACCCTCGACAAACCACCGCTTCTTTAAGCCATCAGCCGGTTGGCTTTCCATCTTTCCGACTAATTCCTTTAGCCGGCGGCCATATGCCTGTACGGTCTCCTTCTTTCCTTGCTTTGTTCCATAGATTTCCGAGACTATCTCATTATCATCTCGGAGAAGCCGAAATTCCTTCTCGAATGCTTTCTTCAATTCATCCCACGTAGTTACCCCGGTTTTATCCAAGTCTGAATACCAGTCAATAGCCACTCCTCTCAGTGTGGCGGGGAACTGCTTCATCCATTCATCCTGGTCAGTCACCCCGTTGGCTGTCCAGATGGTTTCGCAGGTACGGCAATGCCGTGCGGGATCATCTTTGCTATCCCCTTTGAATTTGGGCAACTTCTGTTTGGTCGCCATTGATGGAAGTTGTCCACTTGGAGGTGGTTGTGGCCATGTCTACCCTCCGGCGCTGCTCCCTCCGATGCCGCTGATGTCTCTTGTGGTGGTGACCAAAGGTACGGTGTTTTGCCTTGTACCTACCGTGCGGTTAGCTTCCCCTTCGCCGTCACCCGTGCCCAGCTCCCTTCGGTGATCCTCCCTTTGTGGCGTGAGAGCGACTACCGTGCGGTTAGCTCCCCCTTCGCAGTCACCTGTGCCCAGCTCCCTTCGGTGATCCTCCCTTTGTGGCGTGAGAGATAAGTTTTTGAATCGATCTCGAGTCTCTTCAACTAGTTCTCTCCGTAACCTAGTTTCCTCTAGAAACTCTTCGAGGCTTCTTGCTCTACAGTAGTCCGGCGACGCGTAGAAATTCCCCTCGGCTTCTGCACCTTCCGTGACACCTCCTTGGTTCCCTTCGGGCAACCCTTCGGCAGGTCGTCCTTCGGCAAGTTGCCTCAGCCTCCGTCTACGTTCTACACGTTGTTCCAGAATCAAAGCCTTCTGCGCAGCCTCCCACTCGTCGGTTTCTAATTTCTTATTTCTGTCTTTATTCAATAAATTGGGCATTAATTGTGGTACAATTTCATGTTTCACAACACATAAACCAAAACACAACAGTCTTTATTAATTCATTCTTTTGTATACAATCAACATAATTCTTCGCTTCCAACAGTGTTCTTTATTTCTCTCCCTTCACAATTTAAGGATTATTTGTCCTTCGTCGGTCCTCTCTACGTCCGTCATCCTGGCGCTCATGAAATTCTCGTAAGATGTGCTGTCGTCGGTTCTCACGGTAGGTGTCTTCTCTGCGGTTTTGAAGAGCCAAAAATGCTTGAGCCAAAAGGTTAGGCAAATTGCTCATCAACCGATTCACCGCCGGGCTTACACCAAGCGTGCTCCACACAGCATCCTCTGGAACAGCCTCAATGGTGGCTTCCCTCCATACGTGTGTTTCGATGGCCGCCTGAAGGATGCAAGAGAAATCTTTTGTGAGTGCTCGTTCTCCTTCGAACAGTTCTTGGTGATCTTCGTCAGGGTTACTGCTCGTCCCCTCGGGCAATGGTTGTCCCATTATCCCTGTGCCATGTAGTATATTCCCGTCCCTCTCGAAATAATTTCGGCAACGGCGCCAAATGTTTACCTCACTGGGTAAACAGGAAGAATACAGAAATCGAACAGCAATGCACAATGCAAATACAAAAGAAGTACCAGAATAAGCTTGCCATTAATGTCAAAGGATGTTCATATTATAATCTGTCGTCAACATTACATGTCCTCCAACACTCGGAGGTGGTACAATATATGACAGCCGAAGGGGTGCGACACAACCGTCGCGACTCCAACTACCTACCCATTGGCTAACTAACTATCAATAATTAACATTACTAAACTATACATTTTTTCCCGATAACACCAGGCGAAGTTGGAGAAGTGCGATCGTACGGAATCAAGACGAAGGAATTGGCAGAAGGCACTTGTACGAAGTTGTGCAAGGCAACAGAAATCCGTACACAATCAGTACCAAATTCGCATGAAGGAAAAAATCCATACATAGTTCGTACACAATCAGTTGGAGGAAGGAAATTGTACACAATTCGTACGGACTTAGTTGAAGGGGGCCACACAGGCAGCGTGTACGGCAATCAATTGAGAGGGAAGCTTGGTGCAGGGGTAATTTCGTATGCACAAGTAGAAGAGGAATTTTTGTATGAAGACGAGAGGTGGTCTGTACGTAGTCCAGACCGCACGTCATGTGGATTTGAGGCAGAAATCAATGTTTTTGGTGTCTTAAAAAATCACGAAATCATGTGCGCCATGGAGTTCTGTGTGGTTTTGAAGGTTTCTCATTGGTGGGACCCTGCGAGGGGCACTGCCCCTCGACCCCGCAAGGGGTGCTTCCCCCAGACCCCCATTGGGGGCGTTGCCCCCAAACCCCATTTGATTGGGCAGGTACACTACAAGTTGGGGTTGTCCAGTGGAAGTCACTGTTTGTCGTTAGTCTTCCCGAATATTACTTGATGTTTTCTTGTCGTCTGGAAGACAACTTTTTCTTTTGGGGGGGGATGATGTTGCTGGCATAAATTGCCTATTGTTATGTTTGATAATATTTGTTATCCGACAAGGTATTAATTAATTGTATTGAGTGGGTTGTCAGTCTTGGGTAGTTATGTGTCGGTTGGTTGACGGTTGTGTAGCTCTCGGCAACCGTCGGGTCCTTTAAATATGTCGTGTACTGTCAAGGAAGTGGTATGGTATTGTTGGATCTATTGTTTTCCTTGGCCGACCATCTTTGGTCTCTTCTTTGTAATAATTGAATGTGCGAAGAAAGATATATTTTACTGTCGTGTCTGGTATGCATTGTCATGTACATTATTATTTCCTGTATTTAATTTACCAGTTGTAGTGGTAAACAATCCATAAATAAGACTCGGACCTAATTGGAATATGAATAGAATAAGCATGCAATATTAAATAAGGAAATAAGGCAATAAGGGCAGATATCAGAGTCATTTGTGCATATCTAATTCTGAGTATATCATCGAATATCACACAAATTATAATGATCGAACATCAAGAAAACACACAAACATAAGAACTAATTCTGATAATGAAAGGAAATCTAGATTAACGTTTAGCCATCCAACTGCAAATACAATTAATCTTCAGATCAGACTTAAAACAACAGTTTGATATTATTTTCAGATTTGCCCTTCTCAGCACTCTATATCCTCACAACCGCTTGTGGTCATATCCTAGGGCAAATTTGGAAAGGGGTATTACAAATGGTATCAGAGCTTTGATCCTGCCATCTTGGAGGGTAAACATAAATCAATGAATTATTCTAGTCAGTAAGAAGGAATCTAAAAATATTTGTATTTGCGTGTATGCTCCATGTTTCCATATATCCATGTGTATGCTCCGTGTTTGGTTCATGCCTCTTGTATTTCCAGCATGTTTATTCCTTGTGTGTTTCCAAAGCCATTTGATATTGGAAGTCATTTTGAACACTCCATGATCATTACTTGAGGACAAGCAATCTTGGGTGGGGCGAAATGTAATGTCCCCACTTTGAAATAGAATTTAATAGTAAGTAATAATAATAAAATTAAAATGTAAAAGAATAAAAAAATAAAAAAAATAAAAAAATATTAAAGAACATAATGAAATATAATTAAAATTTAATTAACTTAATGAATGGTCAAAAGACATGAAATGAGTAGTTGTGACTCCTTGTAACATGAGATATAAGAGGGAGAAGAGAAACCTAAATGGATTTCTCTTTTCCAAGAGATTTGACTTAAGAAAATAGGATAGTATAAAAGGATATGGAGTGAAAAGAGGAATAAGGATGGGGATTTAGGAATAAAATGGAAAATAAGAAGAATAAACATTAAATCCATAAATAGACTCAGGCCTGACTGGAATATGAATATATTAAGCATTCAATATTAAATAAGGAAATAAGGCAATAAGGACAGACATCAGAGTCATTTGTGCATATCTAATTCTGAGTATATCATTGAATATCACACAGATTATAATCATCGAACATCAAGAAAACACACAAACATAATCACACCCAAGAAGACATTTAGCAGATTGAAGAAGAACTAATTCTGATAAAGGAAATACAGATCAAACCTTTAGACATCCAACAACAAATACATCAAAGGAATTAATCCTCAGGTTAGACTTAAAACAACAATCTGATATTATTTTCAGATCTTCCCTTCTCAACACTCTATATCCTCACAACAGCTTGTGGGCAATCCTAGGGCAAATTTGGAATGGGACATTATAGGCAACCCCTAAAGCAGAACATTGGGTTGCAGAAAAACGTGTACTGAGATATGTGAAAGGGACACTTGACTTTGGCATTCTGTACAAAAGAAGCAAAGATTCTTGGCTGAATGGTTTTATGGACTTGGTTTGGGCAGGTTCTATTGATGACAGCAATTCTACTTCCGAGTATGTCTTTAGTCTTGGTAATGGTTCAGTCACATGGACCAATAAGAAGTAGCAGGCGGTAGCTCTTTCCTCAACATAAGCAGGGTATCGGGGAACTGTTAAAGTAGCATGTGAGGCAATATGGCTACGGAGGATGCTTGTTGACATGAAAATGCCTCAAGCAAGGCCTTCACCCTTGTTTTGTGACAATCAAGGGGTATTGAAACTTGCCAAGAATCCAGTATTCCACAAGTAAACCAAACATGTAGAGCTTCATTGTCACTTCATCCGACAACTTTCTGAAGATGGAACTGTGGTTTTGCAGTATGTTCCAATTGTGGACTAGACTACAAACATTCTCACCAAGTCTTTAAGCCCGGAAAAGTTTGTAAAATTTAGAGGCAACTTGGTGTAGTGGATAGGATGACAATTAAGGGAGGGTATTAACGCAATTATTGTAGTATTGATGGTCATTAGGTAATGTTTAGTTTGTTTCTATTTTACTCATTTGTTCACAATTGTGTCTTTTAGAAACATCAACTGTAATTGCCTATATGTATTCTTTCAACTTCATTGATTTAATTATTCAATTACCATTTCAGCATAGTTGTCTAGATAAGGGAACTCAAAAAGTGTTTGGATTTTATATTTGAGTGATCTGCAATAATCTCTTGAGAGTTTGTATTGAAGGAATTTGACAAGGTTTTTGATTGTTCAAGGTTGAATGAGCATGGACTTGCATAGTAGGATTTACTTTTGTCACCAAAATTGTTATGCATTTTTTAAACCACTAGGTTTGAGTCATTTGACAACATTAAGCTGAGAATGGAACATATGGGATAAATTGAAAATCATGGATAGAAATCCTTAAAACTTAATGATTTGAAAAGAAACAAGAAATAGTTCTGGGGTCATCCAAATTTTGTAGCCAAAATTGCCCTCCTATATGCAAATTTTTACGCTTGTGCCCTCAACCAAAGGATCCCTTCCTGGACACCTTAATTGAAGTAGTGGGGTGGGAGTAGTCCTCTACCTGGTCCATCTCCCAATCTCTACTAAGTTAACTTCTCAATCTCCACTCAGTTCATCTTCTGCCTCTTGATTATTGTCATTGGATTCACTTGTAATATCAATGACGATTCTTCTAATCGTTGCAATTGTATCATTCAAGATTTCATTTGGAGGTTACAACAGCGGTCAGTGAATGAGGCGATTCTACCTTGATGGGTGATTCCCTCTATTAGGCTTACAAAGACCTGAGCTATACAAATCAAGTATGGTATACCATATGCATTTATACAGAAAACTAACTTCATTTTTAAGTTTACAATAAAATTTGGAAGAGAAGTAATAGACGACATGATTAAAATGCACAATTTATATCTTCAGTGAGGCAGCACATGCTAGATGTTACTGAGGCATGGATAACTATGAACACATCAAGAAAGAAGATATGAAGTTACTTAGCAAATGCTGCATGTTACCTTGTCAAATAAATTGACAAGTTACTCATTAAATTAATATTTACTTAAGGGTATTCAAGCTACAAGAATATAAAGTGATTGTTTTCTGTAAAAGATTCATATCACAGTTTTGTTTCGATAGAGTATGCTTTTATAAATATTATGTCCTACTTTTGTGCCTAAGAATAAATGTCTTTTCTCTTTGGAAGTTTACTCTTATTAGCATTTCTTTAAATGTGCAGGCTGTAAAGAATGATAATAAACAACGGTTAAGCCTGCTGGAAGAAAATGGTCAACTGTATATACGAGCAAATCAAGGACATACTGTAAATGTATTTATGCAATCTTTTTTCTCCAGTTCAATTTCTACCTTCTATCACCTCTTTCTGATTGCATTTTTGTTATTTTCAATATTAGCCTCCTGAATTAAGGGATGTTAATTAACGTGTCCTAAAAATTGAGACTGGCTTACAGAGAATTTTGCTTAGGTTTTGCTAATGAGGACTGAAAGAGAAAACTCAGTCACTTTTTAATAATTTAGTGACCAGCATTTTTTTTAGCCTAAGTTAATGGTTCAGGTACAGGAATGAAATTCAGATACAATGATTTGCCGATGTTTTTTGTACCTGAGATTCTGTACAGCATAAGTTCTTTTGTACAAATAATAACTAAATAAAAAACATAAGAATACTAAGTAGCTGACTTGGGTGTTCACATACAGGTGTTGGCTACATGGATTTGGCAAAACAAATTTTGACTGGTTTGTTTAGGGTTCATCTGTTCAAGTTCAAAACATATAAAAATCCTAAATACTGACATAGTTGCAGCCAAAAAGCAGGACTTAAGTTCGGAATGCTACATAGCATTATATAATAAACAAAAACACCATAAAAATTTAAAATACTACTTCAATGTCAATTAGTCAAACTCAAATGTTATGTTGGATATTCATTGTACATTGTTGAATAATAATATCAGCAACTGTATATGGCTCTGTGAAAAGATGAACATCAGTTCCATGTTACAGTCAAACAGTCTCCCCTCTCTGAATTCAAAGTCCATATTCATTTCGTTTGTGTTCCAGTTCCATCTAGACTCTTCTTTATCTAAACTAATTTCCAAATTTATTAAAGTAATCAATGTATTGCCACTTTCCAAATTGAGTAAATCGTTAAAATAATTAATTCATTGCCCAGATAATTAATGTAGGGATGTTTTTATCTTTACACTAGGAAAACATTAGAGGATAAGGCATTTTTTTTTCCTTTTCCTTTTCATCTATTTTTCCTTCATTCTGGATTTATTAGTAGAAACCGCTTTTTGGTTTTAAACTCACTTAATATAGCAACTTTTTTTTGGTGTGAATATGGTACATTACCTAACTAATATCATATTAGGTTTTATACACAGTTGTATACCTAAGCTTACTTAGGTCATTTAACTTTAGTGTCTCATATCATAGGATTAAGACACTTGTCATGATCTTAGTATGCCTTAGGGTTTCATCCTTGTTTTTATAACACGAGTTACTTCATTGTATATTGTATTAGTTTTACTTTTGCGTCTACTGAATTTTTTGGCTTCATAGCATTTCCAATGCTTTTCTCTTGTTTAAAACGTCATCTTCATTGAAAGTGATCTTTGGGCTATTGTTGGGTTAATCAACAACTCTTGCATGGCATTAGAGCTCTAAATTTGTTATGCTCTTAGTTTTTGGAGAGTTTCAGCCAAAAGATTTCAAATTTCAAATGGTACATGTTGGCGCCAAACAAAACTCACCATTGAGATTAGAAGACCCAAAAATCTATGAAGTGATAGGGTTTGGTGCTGAATTTTTTGAGTTTTTTGTGGAGTTGCAAAAAATATAGATGGTATTTTGTATGATTTTGTACTGTTACCGTATGATTTTGTATGCCATTTCTATCTAGATTGTACCAAGGAATAGTCTTTTTCCATCATTGCATCATTCCAATATTGTGACAATGGAGGTACGAAAAGTTGATTGTAGGGTGACATCATCAATCTACTCGTTGTAGTTAAGGCTTAGACCCATGGTCATATCAGCAAGTGGGGGGGTCGATGCCCTCTATCACCCCCACGTCGAGGGACTACACCTTGTAGCCACACCATTGCTTGGCCTGAGCACCACCATATCCAGCAACCATTGCTTAGAGTTGGTAATGCTGCCTTGTGGCCACTCCAATAGTGCTAGTAGCTTTTTTTCTTGCCTAAAGGACTTTTTTTGGAAGACATAACTTGGGCATATATAATTGAATTTTCACAAACAAATAGGCATTGGAAAATTAATTCTGTGCTTTAAAATCATATATCTAGGTTTTCTTGATTTTGCCCTTGATACTTTTTATTTCAGTTTGAAGTCACTTTTTATTTATTTGTACTTTGATATTTTGTAAAATATGCGACCATTTTTTATGCTATAAGTATTCCAATTTCACATGTTTTGATCTATAATTTGCATATGAAGAGTCTATCATTGTTGAATCACAGAATTTTTAATTCATCTTTTTGTAATCACCTTGAACAAAAGGAATTATAATGTTTGGCAAGACATTTTAGGTGGCTTCGTATCTGGCCACATCTCTATGGGCTTGTCCTTGAGCCAGATACACCTAATTGGAAGATGGCATGAGGGAACATGAATGGTCATGTTTTTGGATTGATTCGTAGCAATGTTGATTTTGACACCCCCTACACACTTTCGGGACAAGAATTTGGGAGATCTTTGGAGACTTGCATCTCTTTCCATTCTTAGATGATCCTATTATGGACAATCTTGTGCCCCTCGATGATTGTGATAACCTACCATATGACAATGACATATAAGAGCAATTGGGTTATTTGGAAAGTCTTAATAGTTGAACTTGTGATGACTTTGAGGCTTCTGTTGATGCTGATTTTCCCTTGTATGTGATGCCATTGAGGCTTCCCCTAATGTTCCTCCTCTGTATGTGATGGCATTGAGGCTTCTCTTGGTCATATTCGTTAAGGATTTCTTCCTTCCAGTCTTTTGAGATACGGGTAATGGTATTGAGATGAGCTCTCCGGGATAGTGCATCTGCTGCCCCGTTGTTCACCCCTTTCACATATTCTATATCAAAGTTGTTGGCTTGTATTTTGCTCACCCATTTTTGTTGCCTATCATTGAGATCTTTTTGGCTCAAGAAGAAGCGTAGACTGTTATGATCAGTTTTCACACCAAACCTACCACAGACCAGGTATTGGCGAAATTTGGCCAGGGTGTGCATTATGGCTAGCATTTCTTTGTCATAGACAGAATAGTGTCTTTCTGCATCGGTGAGTTTACGGTTCTCAAAAGCTATGGGGTGTTTCCTTTGCATGAGTACGACCCCAATTCCTTCTCCTGATGCATCACATTGCAGTTCAAAAGGAATAGAGAAATCAGGAATAGCTAATACTGGACAAGAGCTCATGGTTATCTTAAGTTGTTCAAAGGCCTGTTGGGCCTGGTCATTCCATGCGAAAGCCCCTTTCTTAGTTAGGTCAGTGAGGGGTGCTGCAATCTTGGAGAATCCTTTTACAAAACGTCTATAGTAGCTGCATAGCCCTACAAATCCCCTTAATTGGGTTAAGGTTCTAGGGGTGGGCCATTCCTTGATGGCTTTGATCTTTTCTTCATCCACACTTACTCCGGCCTCACTAATTTTGTGTCCTAGGTAGATGATTTCTTTCATCCTGAATTCACACTTGGAGGCTTTAGCATACAATGATTCTGACTCAAGAATATTTAATACCTCTTCGACGTGCAGGAGATGCTCTTCCCATGTCTTGTTGTAAATAAGTATATCATCAAAGAATATTAGAAGAGATGTGACGGGCACCCTCCCTTGGGAAGGGATGTGACGGCCGCCAGCCTAAGCTGCGGCTATTGTCGCACCACTTCCCTTTCGAAGAGGGGTGTGACGGTAGTCGCAGCCTGGGCTGCGTCTTCCCGTCCCACCTCTTCCCGCGGGGGGGGGGGGTTCCTTCATATTACTTTAAAAAGATTCCTATTTATATTTTAATAATTACGTTGACTATCAATATACTCAAACATATTAAATATATTAAATTAATTGAGTAAATATAATTAATTAATTCTTTCCTAATGATTACGTTGACTATTAATTATTAGATATCAATATATTTGAACATATTAATTAAGTTAATTTAATTGAATATAAATATAATTAATTAATTCTTTCATAATGATTTATTAGTGTTACTTCCTCAATAGTGTATTTCATTTAATAGTTGATTTTGTATTTATTTATGTTAAAAGGCTTACATCATCTGATGCGGTGGGGATATCACATTTGTGGTGTTCGCGGTGCAGGTTTGGAGTTCTTGTTGCATCGCCAATTATAGTTTTCAATTGCTGCTCCTCCTGCACACTGCTGCTCACTCCACCATATCATGACGCATGAGATGCTCCATCCTTCTGAAAGATATAGTCCTGCAGCTAGTATCTCTGGGTGCTTTCAGCACGTGTTTTTCCATCCATCCGAAATCCATCTCACGAACATTGAGAGTAAACTTTCCTATGTCATGAAGCCAAGTCATTCCCAAAACCATATCTGTGTCACCCATGTTAACCACATAAATATCAGCCTTGAATTCAAAGTTATTCAAGCACATAGGCTGATTTGAAATCATTTTGTCACACTTGAGAGTGTAACCATCAACTACCTTTACTCGAATCCCTTCAAAGTCCTCAGTGCGTATGCCACGTCTCTCAACAAGTCTAGCATCAATAAAATTATGTGTTGCACCTGTATCAAGTAGAGTGATGATTTTTTGACTAGCAAGGACCCCACGCATCCGAAAAGAACCTTCACGTTGAATGCTAGGGAGACGTGCCTCCTTAATCTTCACTTCCGTCTCTGTTTCCACATCATGCTCAGATTTTTCTGACTCAGAATCATCATTTTCTGTCTGCTGATCAGATTCTGAATCTTCATAAAGAGCCCACATTGCTCGATTAGATTTCCCCTTAGGTCTTGCATCATAAGGTCCTTTGCAATAAAAACACAATTTCTTTTTCCTTAAATCATTAAGTGTCTCACGATCTAGTGGAAAAGATGCTTTCCCTTTGTCTTGTCTTCCTTTTTGGGAAATTTCTTGTTGTCACAATAGGAAGAGACCCTACTGCAAGCTCCATGCTCCGTACCTTTTTCATTGCCTTTTGTAGTGATGGTGGATCAAAGGCCTTCAACCAGCCTTTCGATGGTTCCATCAATCCTTGAATGAATAGTACCACCAATCTCCTTTCACTAATATTAGGAACCATAACTGATAATTGCTGTAAATCAGCAACATATCCTTCAAGAGTTCCATGTTGCTTCAATTGTGCCAACTCACGAAAGCTTACTTCAGGGTCCTTAACATCAAATCTTTCAATCAATCTATTAGTAAATTCATCATATGTGGTAATGAGATTGTGACCAAGAGTAATCAAACTGTGGTACCACCACTCATGAGCAGCCCCTTCTAAATGTAGTGTAGCAAACCTTATGGCGTCCTCCTCAGGCATTGGTCTGAATGACAAATAGTTATCCATTTTTTGCATCCATGCCCTAGCTGTACACTTATTACTCTCATCAAAATATGGCATCATAATCTTACCAAGAGCTTGCTGATAATTTGTCCTTGGTGGAGCATAATGATCATTCCTTCTGCCATTTCTCCCATTCCTTTGATTCATGAATTGATCAAAGGTCCATTGCTCTCTCAAATCAGGCGGTAAAGTATTATATTCCAAGTAGGCTTGTCGTGCTTCATCCCCAAAAGAAACAGCTGCAGCAGCATGTGGTTGTTCTTCTCTCGATGTAAAAGTAGGGAAGAGAGGTCTAGAGGCTGATCCTCTATTATATGCAGCTCGGTGTATAGTTCTTTCTTCTTCAAGGTTTCCATTATTCGCATTATTCCCACTATGTTCAGCTATGTGGTGTTGATGCTTATTGTTTGTTTGCTGATCCATGTTTGCTAGGAGACGAGACATCATTTCAATCATAACATCAAACTTCCTCTCCATTCTAGCATCTTTCTCATCTGCAGTAAGTCTTTCTCCTTCTGACATGTTTTCAACTGTTTTGCCAGAATCTCTTTCCCTTTAAGCTTCTGAAAAAGTATGCACGTCAAGCATTTGTGGATTTTGATACTGCTGTCTTCTTTGTTCCTTGTTATAATGCCTGATATCTCTTGTCAGACAATTGATTGATCATAGGATGGCAAGAGTATAGCTCTGATACCACTATAATATGCCTTGTGCATTTACAGTCATATAACAAGGGATATTACAAAATCTTTGGCCATAATTATAAAAAATTAAGGGGGACAAAGGTTCTGCCTACCTTATTCCTTTTATAGTCTAGAAGAAACCTTGTGGGCTTCCATTTACTACGATTGAAAACCTTGGACTTGCAATACAATTCTTCACCCAGTCCACCAATCTCTCTAGAATCCAAATTTCCCCAACACATCCCCAAAAAAACTCTCTATCCACTTGATCATAGACTTTTCGAATATCCAATTCAATAATCATTCTATCCACTTTTGCCTTTCTAATGGTGTGAATTGCCTCATGAGCTACAATAATCACTTCAACTATTGAATGGTTCAAGACAAATCCACTCTGCTCCTCTAATATTATATTTAGAAACAAGGTTTTCAACCTATTTGCCATAAGCTTAGAAATAATTTTGTAAATCGTATTACAAAGAGAAATTGGTCAAAAATCATCAAAATTCTCTACTTTGTTCTTTAGAATAAGTGCTAAAAAGGTGTTGTTAATTTTCTTCAAAATACTAGTTTTTCTCCTCGACTCTTCCACAGGCTTCACTAAATCTTCCCAAACAATCTCCCAAAACGCTTGAAAGAAACATGCTGGAAAAGTGTTCAGATCCTCCTCCCTTCCTTAAGCCAGCATTTCCTTGATTTCTGCATACAAAAAAATTCTTCCCTTGCCATAATTTCCATGTATTCCTTAGTTAGAGATTTCTCCTTTTCGAAATTTGTTTCCCCCAAACCTTCCTTTATTATTCTTTCATGTAAATCTGCTAATTCATCTTTAATTCTGCTTTTTTCTTCAAATATGATATTGAAATGCATCCCATTCCATTCTTTGACCTACATCTTTACGAACTGTAATTTCTTAAAAAACTGCAAAAGTAGTGTTCCTCTCCCCATTAGGGTCTCCTTCTACCAAGACTTCATTTTTTCTTTGATGTTTCTATCTTCAACATGGACACCCTTTGGCACATTATTTGGTATAATATGTAGAGAAAGGGAAAATGATCCGAACCTAAAATAGGGAGAATGGAAGATTCAAAAGAGCATGGAATCTCTTCCCATTTACCAGCTAGAAAGAATTTGTCTAATATTTCCACTATCCCTATAAGTATAAATCCACTATGCCTATTTGTCCAAGTATACATTCCATTTCTAGGGTATAATTCTTGTAAATGATTGACGAAGTAATTGGCATATCTAGTATTTATAGGCTTGAGGATTTCCTTCCTCCAAAATTTTTTGAATAAAGCAAGTGAAGGGTGATGATTGCAAATGAACGTTTGTATATCTCTAGCCTCTAACACTACTGCTACCACCTTCGCTCATTCTATCTTCCTAATTTCCTTCAATGTGTTTCTCAATGAATGAACACAATAAGGAGTCCAGAAAATGTGTTTGTAAGCACCCTCCACCATCAAGCCCACTAATTTACACACATAGGTTCAATTGGTCACTATTTGTATAACATTAGAAACTCCAATCTCTTCTACGTTATTCTTCAAAATTTGAAATGTGAAATTTGAAATTTGCATCCTTTCCTCTTCCCTAAACAATCAATAGCTCTAGGAAATCAGAGCTAGCCAAGAATGTGAGAATGATATTCATAGGGGCTGATGTTTGATATCAGTCCACCCATCTAGGATGATGGAGCAGCCATCCTTTATCCAAGTTTGCCTCGTTTGTTCCATCAACACACTCATCTTAGAATATTTTCCTCAGTTACCGGTTCTTGCCAAAAATGGCCGGGTCCTGGTCCTGGTTCATGCCCGGTCCTGGTCCGAGCCTGGTTCAACCTGGGTCCCACCCGGGTCCTGCCCAGGCGGCTGGGTTCCCTGTGGGTCCTAGGACCCACAGGGAACCCAACTGCCTGGGCAGGACCCGGGTGGGACCTAGGTCGAACCAGGGAGGACCCGGGTGAACCCAAGCTCGTGGGTTCCCAAAAACAGGGCCCATGGGTTAGAAAACAAAGAAAAACAATTAAAAAACAAATTTTTTAATCTTATTTTAACATTTTGAAACTTGAAACTTGAATATTATCTTTTTTGCAAATTATGAATATGATATTATATTTATGATTTACGATATATCAATATCAGAATATTTATTGGCATTGGCAATTATGGATTTATGATTTATGATTTATCTATTATCATTTATGTATCATTGTATGGGAAAGTTACATTGTATGTTTCATATTTGTATGTTTGCACTATGAACATATATAATTTTGATGTTTGAAGTTTGAACATATATATGTAAAAAAAAATAAAAATATATATATATGTACGGACGAACCCGTACCCATACCCAATTTTTTTTTTTTTTTGGCCGAATCCGCAAATCCCTACCCGAATCCGAACCGGAACCGGTAACTTAGATAATTTCTATTAAGGAGGGTGGTGCATGGCTTATGTTCTCCAAATGGGACAAATTAGGGACTAGTAGCTATCATATCTTTGAATAGCTGTTCGAAATAAGGAGAATGTGCCACATGAAATGGTATTGTACGAGCATAAAAAACTGAGCATTAGAAGACCAACTCTCATGATTGTATATTAAACAACTCTGCAACACTAGTAGTTCCATTTCTTTCCCTTGAGAAAAATAGAACCCTCTCCCTTTGAATTCCAACATTCATGATTCCTATAGGCAATGACACACTAGGTTGCATACTCTATAAATTGTGCTTGCCAAACCAAAATTCCAAGTAGCTTGCCTTAAACCTCTAAACATGTGCTCACTTTTATAGACATAAGCTTACACAAATCAAAGAAACGGGACTCGGACTCGGCTCGGACTCGGCAAGGCCGAATCGGACTCAGGCTCTGGACTCGGCGTCAGACTCGGCTCCAGACTCGGGAAAGTGAAAAACTCAAGAAATTTAGAGATTTTTAAAGATTTAAAACTTGTTTTAAGGCACCCTTTATTGAATACACCTTAAAGACACAATAACATCATCCAACTCGGCTCATTTGATTACATACACAAGTATACATCAATCACATAAGCATAAAAGAAAATTGTAGCTGAAGCAAATAACAAATATAGATATATAAATATTGTCAAATGTATACAATATTACAAAACTCATGGAATAAAAAATCCATGTCATCATATGATCATCATCAAATGTTTCATACAAATACCAAAGGTAAATACAATTACAAGCCTATGGCTCAGAGGAGCTTGCACGACAGCACCCACCGGCCTCGGCCCCCTGTGAAGGCGTCTAAGGGAGGTCCTGGATGATTTGATAGCCATAGCTGCTCCTCGTGACACCATGCCATGCTCACCAACATCAGGAACATCCGTGTCACTATCTGCCTCTGAATCTCCTGTCTGTGCTCATGCTCTCCGCTCCTCCTCTGCTATGGCTACAGTCTTAGCCTCTATATCTACATGGTCGATCCAATCAGTGTCAGACTCGGAGGTTAAATTTTCCCTACTTCTATCGATGCAATTTCCCCCCATATTTTTCGACGGGGGTTTGGGGGCAGTGCCCCCAAGGTGGGGTCAAGGGGCAGCCAGGCCAAAAAAACTTATTATTTAATAAAGGCGTCGGGTGTTATTTTTCTATCAGCTGACATGTTGTAACCCTAATTTTTCTCATTCTGAGGCGGAGGTTGTAGTGAACAAAGACCAGACCATTCATTTTAAAAAACTTTTTAAAATATATTTTTTTGTCATTTTACTTGACCCAGGCAGTAGCCGAGTTTGGGGCTCGGGACTCGCCGAGTTTGGCGAGTTTGCTCGCCAGACTCGGACGAGTCCGAGTTCAAGTCCCAGAGACTCGGCAAGCATGACTCAGACTCGGGCTCGCCGAGTTTAGGCGATTCATGGCGATTCCCGTTTCTTTGACACATACAATTTGTTGTGATATTTTCACACATTGCCCTAATGCAAATGGGGACCCCCACTTTTTATTGTTTTCTAGGTTAGTTGTGGAGTCTTTTAGCTATTAGCCTTCCATTTGTAAGAGGTGTAGTGTCTTAGGATGTCAAGAGTTGATTAGTCAAGTCTCTCTCTTTGAAATGAAGTGAAAATTCAGCTAAGGCAAGGGATTTCAAGAAGCTCAATTAATGGTTACTTCCAATGAAGGGCGAAATCAGCAATTTGACATTTCATTCTTTTACTTTGATTGCCAAAACAAACATTCAAAATCCATCCTTGAGCTAAGGGAATGGGCAATCAAAGCAAAGGAAATCCTTCCTTAAGCTAAGATAGGCATTGGAATTACTTCCTTAGGCTAAGGAAATGAGAAATTAAGCATTGACAATCCTTCCTTAGGACGCTAAGGAAATGAGTGATCAAGCATGGAAATCCTTCCTTAGGCTAAGGAAATCAGCGACAAGGATGAGGATTACTTCCTTACGCTAAGACAATTCCTTCCTTAGGCAAAGGAAATCAGTGACTGAAAGATCCCTGATGGATCCCCTTGCTGATCTGCTGTAGTTTTTAAATTAATGAACTATATCTTCCTGTGATGTCTTTGATTTGTTTTAGAGAATAGACAGAAGTTGCAGAAGGTTTGTTTCTTTTTGTGTATTTTGATCGTTTTCAAACAAGTAATGAATAATGAACAGTAAACATGAAAGGAGACTGAAAATAAATAAGAAGATACAGCCATAATTCAGAATTGCTACAAGCTGTACTAGACAGATTTCTGATTTGTAAAACCAAATAATAATTCCAATGCAGATCCAAGGAACTTACATCCAACAATGATGCCAAACTGAAAGGTGAATAGTGATCATGAATCAAGAATACCTCTAAGGCTGAATACATGCATTCCTTACATTCCACGTGGGATGTACCTGCTGCAAATGGCGGCCCTAAGGCTGCAAGGATCACGCCCAAGCTGAAGAATCAATCTGCCATGCTGAAACCCTTACTCTGCAACCTGAATCCACAATGAAGAATGGCGTACTCAATCTCTGTCAACAATGCACTCTGCTTGAAGAATCCAATGCCAATAACTGCTGAGGGCTACGTCCCAGCCAGTCCAGATCTTGGGGTTTGCGTCCCAGATGAAGAATTGCCCACTCAGAGCTAATTCGCAAAAATAAGTTTGATTGTGTAAAAAGATAATGAACAATTTGGTCTTCATCTCCTTATATCTCCTTTCCTTTCCAAGCCAAACCCTAAAAGGGAGTAAAGTTGGCGCATTATGAAAACAGTGTTATTTTCTAATTATGGCATCAACTATAGGAAAATAACACTAAATTGCAAATAAATAGCTTCAGGCATCAAAAAAGATTCCGAAAGGTGAGAATCATGTAGCAAAGTTCAAGACCTTTCCAACGAGCTATAACACGTAGGCATATCAACCCAGATGAAGCCAAAAACCCCTTATTACTCTGAAATGACTAAATATATAGCCTTATTTTAATTTATTTAATGCTAACTTAGGAAATATTTAAATATATTAAAATATCTCCAGATATCCAAAAATAGCCCAAAATGACCAAACAATCATGAATATAACTTTGTCACCTATCTGTGATCGATGCTGGAAAAGCTGAGCTAACTGGCAGTCCCATCCCTAAAATCTAGGGATGCTCCTAGAAACTAGGAAACACACCCAAACTCCCTGAAACTGAAACCATGACATGGTCCTGTGGAACCTCCAATATGGGAACTGCCACAACCTCCTAAAAAATAAGGAATATCCCTAAAATCAAGGAACTGCTCCCAATGGCCCTCAAACTGTCTGAAATGCCAACTCCGGATACTGAATACCCTGCATGAGTCTCTATCCACCATTGCCAGCCTACAAGACCCCATAATAGGCTAACTCACATGTCTCTACTAAACAAACTAAAGAGGGGACATGATAGTCCTCCATTCTCGAAGATGCTTGTCCGCAAGCAACTGTAATGCTGGGTGCTGCAAAATGGCCTCTCCCTCCCATGTGGCGTCCTCAATAGGAAGACCCTGCTAGTGGACCAAATACTCCCGGATCACCCGGTTCCTCAGCCGATGTTCCCTCACCTCCATGATCTCCTCAGGGACCAAAGTCAACTTTCCTTCCTCATCCAAGGGAGGTAGATCAGGGGATGCTACAATATGTTGTCCCAGTGCCTTTTTTAGGCAGGACACATGGAACACATTATGAATCCGACTGTCAGGTGGTAACTCGATCTCATAGGCAACTTTCCCATCACGCCTGAGTACCCTGTATGGTCCGTAAACCCGAGGCTTGAGCTTCTCAGCCCCACCCCTTTTAAGGGTGCTTTGCCGGTAAGGCTGCAAACGTAGGAAAACCATGTCATCCACCTCAAATGTCCTCTCAATCCTATGTCGATCAGCGTAGATTTTCTGCTGATTTTGTGAATGCTGCAAATTCTCTCTGAGAGATCTCATGATATCCTGGTTCTCCTGTAACCAATCCTATGCCAAAGGAGCCCTGCTGTCTCCTACAGTCATATCCACAAAAGATAGTGCATCGTAACCATAGAGGCCTCTGAAAGGAGTCATACCAATAGACATGTGGTGAGTAATCTTATAATAATACTCGCCCAAGTATAACCAACGCACCCATGCCTTCTGTTGTCCTGACACATAGTTGTGCAAATACCCCTCCACCCACTTATTAACTATCTCGGTCTGCCCATCTTTCTGGGGGTGGTAACTAGTGCTGGGTGTCAACTCCGTGCCTGTGAGCCTGAAAAGTTCTTGCCAGAAAGAACTCATGAATCTGTTGTCTCTGTCACTCACTATGGTCTTGGGGAGACCATGGAGCCTAAACACCTCTTTGAAGAATAGCTCGGCTACCTGAGATGCTGTGAAGCCAATTGCAATTGGAAAGAAGTGGGCATACTTAGTTAATCTGTGCACGACGACATAGATGCAATCCTTCCCCTGAACCCGAGGAAGACCTGTAATGAAATCCATAGAGATTCCTGTCCACTTCTGTTCTGGTATAGGTAAGGGATGCAACAACCCAGCAGGGAAAGTATGCTCCAACTTATTCTGCTGACAAGTCATACATTCTCGAACATGACGTAGTGTTGACATGTCTGAAATTGCATTGCTGCAAACTCCATATGGCCAACGCAGAATAGAATAACCAATTGAGTATCCTATCCTCTCTTGAGATAAGGAAGTCCCTAATGCTGTGTTTTATATTTGATCAAAGGGGACGACCTCAAGGTTTCTTTTGTCAGGTCTTGACTGCGGGATCTCTCAGTGGTCTGATGTGTTTATGCTGGAAACACAAGGAGGACTTACGTTGAATGGGTAATTTATAGATAAGTTCCATGGAACTTTTATAACCTTTCTATCAAATGATTTCGGTTAAGTTGATACTGTTTTGATGGGACTACAGATTTTCTGGATTAAAAAAAGGGAAAAAGGAGGGAAGGATAGGGAGAGAGAGAGACATGAAATGTAAATTCTAACTAAGATAGCAAATTCAATCAAGCAGACAGACACCTCCAAGAAACTAGATTAAACATCACCAGCTATTTAAGCACAATGTTTGCATAAATCTAGTGCAATCTTTAAAGGAAAAACAAGATTTTCATGTTATCAAGTACAACATTAGAACTTTTACATTCATAGTATGTGTTTGATAACCGAACTAAGCATGAAAGGTCCAGATTAACCATGCAGAAAGAAAGGCAATCAGTCGTTCCCTAATGGTGTGGACTGCAAGGATTCTATCAGATGCTTGCTTGAAAATGCTATGTAAAGGAAATAAACATAACTGAAAGATTTCTAAATTAAGTGAAGAAGGAGACCATGCACTCACAAGGAAACTTGAAAACAGTCTTAATCTTTGCATTAATTCCTATAAAATTTCGCCAGAGCTTTTGCAACAATCCAAGAACTTCTTACAAAATGAGGGAAAACCAGTCCCTTAAATAGACTTCAAAAAAGGATGAATGGCCTAGATTTAATTTAAACAAGTGGCCCAGATTCATCCATAAAGCATGGCTGCCCATACCCATAAATGGGATGCAAATATCAACAACCACCCCAAAATGGGCAATAACTACCCAAAAAGGGATAATTAAATCAATTTGAAATAATCCAAAAAGGTGTATCAATAAAGTTTTACATTTTGTTGACTGGAAGTCAAATGTCACCTTTTGGTGCAAAAGTGCACTTTTAAGATTTAGAGAGAAAAAGGCACTTTTGAGAAATCACTTTTTCTATTTCAGTCTCACACTCCTTTTCTAGAAATTGATCTTCGCCATGTAAATATTCCCGCCATACATCACGACCTGCTGCCCGTTCCTCACTAACGTATTCCTAGAACCTGATGCATAATTGGAAAAGCAGACTGAATGGAGGCATGGGAGGATGGCGAATTTTGTATTGCATGCCTTCGAGATACTGGTCCACGTGCTTTAAACCGTCCTTCCAACTGGAGCGATTACACTCAAAGCATAATATGTTTGAATGGAACTGACCAGCAAAACTCAAGTCCTTAGCGGAATAGGTAATCCTATCCGTTCCCAATCTTTCTTCCCAGTCCGGTTGGATTGCATCATCGGACAAGTCATTTATCCATCCCGAAACCATTGATCAGAGGATGGTCTTACCCAGTTCTTGCATGTTTCCCAGAATCACTTCACATGCGTCACTCTCTTTGTCAATAATTTCTTTGGTGTCGTTTTTCATGGTGATAGTCCAGTACCATTCCTTAAGAGTACTGATGCTATGAGGATCTAGGATGGCGGACAATGTAGGAATCTTCGCGTGTGTCCAAAAAAGAGCTCTCATGAGGGGAAGGGTAGTGGCAGCCACTTCGTGCATGTGGAGGGATTCCCTCTTTACCTCTAATAACTTGACTAGAGTGAGCTCTCGATGGCGGGCCATCTCTTTTACTTCCTTAAGGATTCGCTCTCCCCTTTTCTTGATGTCTTGTATCCATTCCCTAACGGCCCTTGCGGTGTCCCGTACTCCTTCAAATTCTGTTGTTGTCCTTTGCGCCAATGTCGTCGGGGGAATATGGGATTCAGAGGCATTGTGTAGTGGCCTTAGGCGCTGATCGATGTATTCCTCGGCTTGCTCGGCACGAGCCCGATACATGTCCTTTTCAGCCGTTATCTCTTCGAGCTGCCTGAGTATATTCTGCACTAAATCCTTAAATTCTTCTTTTTCTTGCTCTTTAGTGGCTCGTCCGATGGGGACAGTTGTGATGCTATAATCTGCCAGTGTAATTTGATCTGCTGGCTTGTCTACGGGCGGGGTGGCAATGTGGAGAGTGCGGTTCCTTTGCTCGTCTTTGGTCACTCTAGAATATGCCTTGGGCTTTTTCTTCCCCTTAGCTTTTGCTTGGTCTATGCGCGAGAAGATATCCTCTAGATCAATAGGTGGTTTGGTGGCAGCCTTGCGCTGGGCTCTGGCAATCAACCATTTTTGAGGCACTGTCTGGGCTGATAATAAGGTTAAGTCTGCATTCTGTTCTTTGATGTTCCCAGCCGACTCAACACAGATTCGCAGCTGCTCTGCTACCGGAGGAGTGAAAGAGGTGCAAAGTTCTTTGCTTGTTGCTGAATTTTCTCCTATTTCACTGAACAACTGTCTGACATCTTCATGTGATGGTTGTTCTTCAGTTCTTTCGAGCTCATGAGTCTCATCTATCCTTTGCTCTCCTTCGACGGTGGAGTCATCTTTGGCTGTATTGTGGAGCAGCAACTTGTGGTGGCTCTGTTGAGTGGGTTCATGCACTTTGATCCCCTGGGTGGATGGAATCTCTCCTTCCTCTATTTGGTTGCCCAGTTCGGTCGATTCGAGGGCTCTTAGCTCAGCTTCCAGCATGTCAGGCGCGGGAGGATCATCAGTTCCAAACGCATCAATGTCACTTTGAGAAGGCGGAGTAGGTATCTGATCTAATTCCACTACATCGTCGGACGAACAGGGGTCCTTTGACGATGACGTGACCTCTGGTCTTCTTATAGGAATCTTCTCCCTTCTTGTTCTTTTGGACGTCCGAGTCCCTCTGCAAGCCTTAGCCTTCTTTCTTTTCTCTGGTTTCTCAGTTTCTTCTCGGGTTGTACTAGACGTTCCCTCGTCTTTGGAGGACTGAGAATCAAGGCTACCCATTAGGTGGTAGGTGAATTGGACTCCTTTGTGAATTAGCCTCTCAATCTGTTGATGTAACCATTGATCTGTGTACCTTGTTGGGGCTGCCACGACTACCTCGAAATTAGTGATTGGGTCTTGGGACCAATCAACGCCTGGCAAGAGATGCCTTATTGCTTCAAATTCTCGAACCTGGAGGCAATTCCCCGAATTTGTGAACTGATCTGGGACCCGACGGTATTCAAAGAGTCGCATTTTCTGCACACTCAGTCTAGAATATTCCCGCCTCCTGACCTCGTAGTCATCAGAGCAATTCTTCCAATAGTCTTCAACTGATTCCTTTGCTCTGTACCGCCTGCCATGGGCCCTTTTTGCCAGATTATCATGATCGAAATATTTTTTTGGAAAATGGTCCTGTAGGCCATAAGAGGCCAGCTCTGCAAGGGATTCCTCTGCTAGGGTAGGGGTCTTCAGTTGGACATCATGGTTGCCTATGATCATGGGGAATGTGAATCCATCCTGCTTACTCTCTCTGAGTAAGACGCCGGCCGGACGTGCCTCCCTCGCGACCTCCATAAGAACTATTTTGTCGGTTGGGTACTGTGGAAGTCGGAGAGGGGCACCATCAAAGCCCGCTATTCGGATATAGGAGAACCTCGGGAATTGAATGAGCCAGGCTCCATACCTCTGTATTAGAATAGTAGCTTTCTCTGAGAGCCTTATGTGTAATCCTCCTTGCATTAGCCTGACCAGGCTCATTGTGAAGGTGTCATTGACGTGCTCATATTGGCCAACTGCATAAGTTGGGTTGTTCTTTTCCCTCTGAGCTATATCTTGGTAATGCAGCTGCGGGTAACAATCATAGACCTTTACCTGATCAGGCCCATTCCTGATTTCACCTTTCATTATCAAACCTGGCAGCGGCTGGTTCTTAGCGAACATATAGACCAAATAAGAGGTCATGGTGAAGTATTTCTTTGTTTCAAGCTCTATCAGTTGGGTGTGAATGTTGTCGCTTATGATCTGGGCCCAGTTGAATTTAGACTTCCCAGTGAAGACTTGCTCTGTGAAATAGAACATCCACTCTTCAAAGTAGTTGGATTTAGGGAGTCCCATAACTCGGCTGAGTAGTGTGACCATATCCCCATGTTCATTATGAAAATCACTTCTGGGGGTCTTTTTCACAATTCTGGCGCTTGGAGGCCTTTTCTCCTTGTACCACTCTTCGTTGATCAGTGCTTTGCATCGGGCCGGATTCATATCATATGCCCCTTGTGCTTCATCTATAGTTGTGGCTGTAGGATTGTTTGGAAAGGGAATGTCAAATGCATCGCCAATGGCCTCAGGAGCGAAGTTGGCAATGGTCATGTTCTCAAGGAGCACCAGTATGGAATTTGGCTGATAATGTCGGGCAGCCTCTACCACTAGCTCATAGTTCTGTACTGCTGGAGGAAATCCTGCCGCTTGGGCGATGCCACTTTCCACCATCTGTCTAGGCTTTCCATATGCGTTAGGTGAGAAGACCCGATTCCTGAAGTCTTGAATGTCAATATGGCCAAGGTCGGTATCATTGACATTGTCCCAGATGCTCTGCACTTTTGACTCCCTCAATCCTCCTCTCTGATATTGATACTTCATCCTTTCAACCTTGCACGGGATATCTGATTTGGATGCTCGCGATGTCTCGGCTGCAGTGGGCGTCTTTGATGATTCTACCGTCGATTTAGGCATTTATCGTGCACAGTCGGATGCGGATTACGAGGCGATACAAAAGAAGTAAGGCGGGTTAGATAGAAAATATTCCAGCATGCTAGGATTAATTCAAAATTTAGAATGGACATGGAGCGACATTTCTAGCTAAAAGGGCTTGATTAATTTTAACCACAGCATTCATGAAGATTTTTGATTGCGAATTTATACTTAAGGCTTTCTGGATTTTGGATTAATTTTCAACAGAGACAAAGCATGAAAAATTCTCCTAAGTTTGAAAATGCAATTTTTGGCTAAACCTTAGGAGTGAATTCTAAATTTTGATTGCTTTGAACGACGTTTTACAAGCGAACGAGATGCAGCTTTCGAAAATTTAGGCATTTTAATCAGATTTCGCACATACGTCCGTTTGTTTTATAAGCATTCCACATGATCAAGGAAGACAGAGCGTACTTACCTGATGAAAATGGATGGCGAAGAATTGCCCGGCCTTGCTGTGTGAAGGCGAATGGACGTTTCTGCAAAGTTTCGAATTCCAATGGTTATCTCCTTGATTTAAATTTCTCGCGGTTTTTGGATGAAAGAGAATTTATCATTTTAAATGGTTTTTTACCTTGGGTAATTGGCAATCTGAATTTGAATGATTTGGGATAGTTTATGCAGCGTTTTACCTTGAATTACCTTGGATCGCGTGAAATTAGCTTTCTTTCCCTTTCAAAATCGGACGTGATCTCTTTTACATGAAACGCAGCAGCATGGAGGGGGTTTTTCAAATGTGAATGGCGTTTATCTTCTCATTTTTGGACCTTCTGGAGAGTTTTGCAAATTCTGCGTCTATCTCCCAACTCGCGGCCTTGGGGAGATGGAGGCCCTTTGAAATTTAAACTTTGCTTTTATTTTAACCTTAAGGGCGAACTTCAGACCCTATGATGCCTGTTGCAAATCATACAAACCTCAGAGCTATGCCGTTCTTTGAGGCCCTTCCAGGGGAATCTCTCTCAAACTGCCCTAGGGTCCGAAGTTTATTGCGAAACATGTTTAAAAGTTCGAAAGTCTTTCAAACTCGCCAAAAGACTGAATCACCAAAATCCCAAATGCGATGAATGCTCCGAAGTTTGCATAGAGGAGTCCAGGTCCGAAACTCCGAAGAACATCATCTTGGAGGCCCTTCCAGGAGAATCTCTCCCAAACTGCCCTGTAAGTCTTACCATACCCTGGGTGTCTTGCTGTAGGAGTATCATGGTAAGCACGCAAAATCTGTTCCTTCAACTGAGAACCAGGAACAAGATATACCCTGTTTTTGTAGTAAATGACATCATCAACCACACTGTACTTGTCATCCAGTACCAATCCATCCATGACCTCACATGCATGCTGATCTTTGGAGTACTCAACTAAAAGTTGAGACTTCCAATCTGCTGAAATCTCACTTAATGAGCATAGGGCAGCAAGTGAGGGTCTTCTAGAAAGTGCATCAGCAACAGTATTATTCTTCCCTTTAATGAATTCAATGTCAAAATCATACGCCTGAATCTTGCTTACCCATTTTTGCTGACAATCATTGAGCTCTGTTTGATCAAGGAAATATTTCAGATTGTTGTGGTCAGTTCTTACCACGAATTTGCTGCCAACAAGATACTGTTTGAACTTGGCCAATGCATGCATAATAGCCAACATTTCCTTATCATATGTAGAATACAATCTCTCATTATCTCGCAGCTTCCTACTCTCGTAAACAATGGGATGTCTGTTTTGCATCAAAACCGCCCCTATGCCCACTCCTGAAGCATCACATTGAAGTACAAATGGCTGCGAGAAGTCAGGGAGTGCCAATACCGGACTCATAACCCCCTTGAGTCTGTCAAAGACCCCTTGTGCCTGTTCTGTCCATCTGAAAGCCCCCTTCTTCATGAGATCGGTCAAAGGTGCTGCTAACTGTGAAAAACCTCTCACGAACCTCCTATAATAAGCACATAAGCCAAGGAATACCCGTAACTCGGTGATATTCCTGGGAGAGGGCCAATCTCGAATTGCCTGAATCTTCTCCTCATCCACCTTCACTCCGTCAGCACTGATCACATGCCCCAAATATAAGATCTCTGTAAGTCCAAATTCACATTTGAACAACTTAGCAAATAGAGACTGACTCTCCAAAATGCTAAGTACTTCCTCAAGGTGCCTGATATGATCCTCCCATGTATGGCTGTAAATCAGTATATCATCAAAGAATACCAGAACCGATTTCCTCAACTGCTTGTTGAAGATATGGTTCATGCATGACTAAAAAGTAGCCGGTGCATTGGTAAGGCCAAAAGGCATTACCAAGAACTCATAATGCCCATAATGACAACGGAAGGCATTGTTGTGTACATCCTCAGCTCGTACACGAATCTGATGGTAGCCTGAATGCAGGTCAATCTTGGAGAAGTAGATGGCTCCATGAAGCTCATCCAACAACTCATCAATGCGGGGAATAGGATATCTGTTCTTGATTGTCTTCTTGTTCAATGCCCTGTAATCAATACACATCCGCAGTGTCCCATCCTTCTTCTTCACAAGTACCACAGAAGAAGCAAAGGGGCTAGAGCTAGGGCGAATGAAGCCCATGTCCAACAGCTCATGAATGGTCTTCTCAATCTCATCCTTATATGCTCTAGGATGACGATATGGAGTGGTAATTACTGGCTTAGCTCCATCCTCCATCTCTATCCCATGCTCAAACCCTCTATCTAGGGGTACATAGGGAGGTATGTCACCAAAAACTCTGCCATGAGGGTCCATAATCGACTGAATATCAACAGGAAATACCCTGCCATCCTGAAATGTAGGTGTCTTGGACTTCACAAAACAATGTGTAGCCCAAATCACATCATCATGTTTGTGGATAGTCTCCATCCTGCGAGAAGACACCTCCTTAGGCCTACCATTTGAAGCCGCCCTTAAAATGACCTTCTTCCCTCCGGACAGGAACTCTAACTGCATACGATGGTGATCAATAATATATCTCCCAATACCCTGTAACCATTGCATGCCCAAAATCACATCATAGTCCTCCAAGGGTAGCATATAGAAGTCATTTGTCAGGGTATAATCCCCCATCTGAATGCTAAGCTGTGGAATCTGCCGAGTATAGCCCAAAACTGCACCATCCGCAACCTTTACTTCAAAACCCTCAAACACCTTAGACTGTAACCCACGCCTCTCAACTAATTTGTGATCAATAAAGTTGTGTATGGCCCCTGTATCAACTAAGGTCATGACTCGCTGGCCCTGTACTGTACCCTTCAACCGAAAGGCATGAAATCTAGGATAACTGGAAAGGGTGGCCATAGTCACTTTGGCTGCTGCCAATGGCTTAGGGATGTCTATCTCCAACTGCGGCTGCTCCTGCCTAGTCTCCTCCGTACTGTCCTCAGTGTCAGTGTCTGGTATCTCCTTATCCCCAAACTCGGATGTTACCTCAATCAAATGAACCTTGCCCTTGCCCATACAATGGTGCTCGGGCTCCCACGACTCTTTGCATGAGAAGCATAGTTTCCTCCTCAGATCATTCCGTGTCTCCTGGTCCATCCTAGGAGGTCTAGCTATCTATCCATCTCTAAACTGAGAGGTATTGGCCTTCTGAGGAGGCGTGAATCTCTGAACGGCTTCTTATCTGTTTGATAAGAATTAGGAGTGGTGTCCAGTCTCTATGTCACATCTATGGCGTCCCTAAGAGTGGTCGGCTTGAAAGAACGTACCCATCCCTTAAGCCTGTCGTGTAGTCCCTCAATGAATAGCATCACATTGCGCCTCTGGGGCATATCAGGTACCATAACTGCAATACGCTGGAACTCATTAATATATGCCTCTGCATGCCCAGTCTGTCTCAGATGTGCTAACTCCCTATAATAGAGCTTTGTGTCCTTACGGTCAAACCTAGAAATGAGGCGCTCAGTGAACTCTGCATAGGAGTGGACCATGGCGTGGTCCTGGGTGACCAACCCGTGGTGCCACCAGTCATAGGCAACCCCATCTAAATGTAAAATAGCAAATTGAATAGTGTCACCCTCAGGCATGGGTCTCAGTGATAGATATATATCCAGCTTGTGCACCCATGCTCGTGCACTCGTACCACTAGTCCCATCATATGTAGCCAATGTGATCTTCCCAGTAGCTCTACTGAGGTCATAGTTCTGTTGCTGAGGCCTATAGCCTCGGTCTCCTCTGAACCTGGCGGTATCTCTACGCTGTGCACAATATTGAGGAAAAGGAAAAACATCCCTAACCTCTGGGGGTAGGGCTCTCCACTCAGTTGTAGCCGCCCTGACTGAATCCTGAAAATCCACCTCTGGTGGCTCTACCTGTATCGGTTGCTCACCTGGTATAAACTGAGGAAGTAATGGTCTATCCCTAATTGGTATATGATGTCTCTCACGCCTAGGGGAATGATGAGAGCTCCCAGCTAATGTGTGAGATCCTTGACTATGTTGGCTTCCAGCCACAGATACTGATCTACTCTGTCTGCCTCTGTGTTTGTCCACTTCCAACCGCTCCAGGGTAACCTGTATTCTGTCTAAGGTCTGAACAATCCTGGGCTGGGTAGTGATGAGAGTCCTCATCAGCTCTCTCTCTTGTCTGTCTTCCTCAGCCTGATTTACTCCGACACCCACCTGTTCATCTGCTATGATAGGTTCCTGTTCTCTCCAACTCTCACGCTCGTACTGAGCTCTTCTGCGGGTATAATATCTGTATATGTCACTTCTTCACGGATGCATAGGAAAAAAAAGAAAACTTAGCCCCACAGGCTGGCAGGCAAATAGCTCTGATACCACTAAAAGATCCCTAATGGATCCCCTTGCTGATCTGCTGTAGTTTTTAAATTAATAAACTATATCTTCCTGTGATGTCTTTGATTTGTTTTAGAGAATAGACAGAAGTTGCAGAAGGTTTGTTTCTTTTTGTGTATTTTGATAGTTTTCAAACAAGTAATGAATAATGAACAGTAAACATGAAAGGAGACTGAAAATAAATAAGAATATACAGCCAAATTCAGAATTGCTACAAGCTATACCAGACAGATTTCTGATTTGTAAAACCAAAAAATAATTCCAATGCAGATCCAAGGAACTTACATCCAACAATGATGCCAAACTGAAAGGTGAATAGTGATCATGAATCAAGAATACCTCTAAGGCTGAATACATGCATTCCTTACATTCCACGTGGGATGTACCTGCTGCAAATGGCGGCCCTAAGGCTGCAAGGATCACGCCCAAGCTGAAGAATCAATCTGCCATGCTGAAACCCTTACTCTGCAACCTGAATCCACAATGAAGAATGGCGTACTCAATCTCTGTCAACAATGCACTCTGCCTGAAGAATCCAATGCCAATAACTGCTGAGGGCTACGTCCCAGCCAGTACAGATCTTGGGGTTTGCATCCCAGATGAAGAATTGCCCACTCAGAGCTAATTCACAAAAATAAGTTTGATTGTGTAAAAAGATAATGAACAATTTGGTCTTCATCCCTTATATCTCCTTTCCTTTCCAAGCCAAACCCCAAAAGGGAGTAAAGTTGGCGCATTATGAAAACAGTGTTATTTTCTAATTATGGCGTCAACTATAGGAAAATAACACTAAATTGCAAATAAATAGCTTCAGGCATCCAAAAAGAGTCCGGAAGGTGAGAATCATGTAGCAAAGTTCAAGACCTTTCCAACGAGCTATAACACGTAGGCATATCAACCCAAATGAAGCTAGAAACCCCTTTTTACTCCGAAATGACTAAATACATAGCCTTATTTTAATTTATTTTACGCTAACTTAGGAAATATTTAAATATATGAAAATATCTCCAAATATCCAAAAATAGCCCAAAATGACCAAACAATCATGAATATAACTTTGTCACCTATCTGTAACCGATGTTGGAAAAGCTGAGCTAACTGGCAGTCCCATCCCTAAAATCTAGGGATGCTCCTAGAAACTAGGAAACACACCCAAACTCCCTAAAACTGAAACCATGACATGGTCCCGTGGAACCTCCAATATGGGAACTGCCACAACCTCCTAAAAAATATGGAATCTCCCTAAAATCAAGGAACTGCTCCCAATGGCCCTCAAACTGTCTGAAATGCCAACTCCGGATACTGAATACCCTGCATGAGTCTCTATCCACCACTGCCAACCTACGAGACCCCATAATAGACTAACTCACATGGCTCTACTAGACAAACTAAAGAGGGGACATGACAGCGATCAAGACATGAAGGACTTCCTTAAGCAAAGGAAGTAGGCGATTTAAAGAAATTAGCATTTGTCATCGCCCCCAAAGATGTGTGAATCGTTTTGAGATACATTGTATGGGCCCCACTATTTTAAAGGAGACATTTTTAATCTAAATTTCAAATTGAAGATTCAGGTTGGCCACGTGTTTTAATTGCAAATCATTTAATGTTGGATCACATGTCGGCCTTGTGATGAGGTATCGCACCCTATCAAGCAACTATAAAGTTTTGTTTGATCATGTCATTTGATCAAACACACACAATCGAAATTGCAAGCTCATAAAGGCAACAATTCAAATCCTACATATCAGTCAAGAATCTCAAGATTATCATTGCTAGAAGGCTAATTCATTCTTTATGGGTGGTGATTTTCATCAGGACTAAGGCGAAGTCACTGGAGGCATCAAACTTGATCACTTTTCATAGCGAATTGACTTCCCACATCAGCGAATTGATCAAAATAGGCATATAAAATAAAAATCAGACCTGATTACAAGAAACTTAGACTTAGTCAAACCTCCAAAAGATCTAAAATCAGGCCACTTACAATATTAGATGAAAGAGAGTTGTAAAATTAGTATATATCAAGTGTGTTTGATAGTCTTTTGTTTGTTTTGCAGGTGACTAAAGAAGCAGATGAAAGACTAGGTTGTGGATAGCACCAAGGAAATCATCACAAATTAAAGGCCGACAACATAGGGAGTTCAACATGTCCAAGGCAAAGAGTCAAGTTCTACAGGCAACATGAAGGCAAAGAGTGGTGATCAACATCAAGCATTCAAGAAAGGACTTTTACAAAATCTTGAATTTTCTCTAGAAATCAAAGAATTATTGCCAGTATAACTAGACAAAAGATCCAAGGCAGAGGTGATCAAGACAAGAGATAGTTTCATAAGAGTTAATCAGAGTTAGAAGAAGAGGCAATTTGGGAATATCTCCCACTTTCACCTCGTTCATTGATTAAGCTTGGAAATGTTGAGTATCAAGAGATATGCCTCATTCATCTACAACTTGTGATGAGTTACTAAGATCAAGCAAACTGAGGTGGCGCTCAGTCATCACTCATCTAATCATATTATTTCAAGCTAAGGCATCCAGATGTAATGTACCTGACTCATCCATCAAAAAGAGATAACTACCACATGCGGGCACAAAGTTAGATGCACCTGTTGTTGTCATCTATTGGTCAATTATTCAAGGAAGGACATTTGTCCTACATAATGTAATTTTATCATTGGTCAAGCGTTAAATGTTTTGTAATGGGTGTAATAAAAACCCTAATTAGGGTTTCTATCTTTCAATCTTGGCCATTGATTGTGAATCAACCCGAACCACTCAATTGTAATGAGAGCACTATGTAAGGCTTCACTCTTTCCTTTGTAAAGGTTGAGAGTTAGGAGATCAATAGTAGTAGATTAGTAGTCAATAGTTCACAGTTAATAGTTAGAGTAGAGTAGGAAGAGAATGCAAAGATTGTTGCCTAGACATTGTTGTAAGAGGCATATGTAATATCCCCTTAATATTTTCCCAAGTTTTTTCCACAATTACATTTAACACAACACTTGTTATGGTTAGGAAACGAAAACCAAATGCTGCTGAAAGTAACCCTCCACTTTCTGATCACCGAGAGCCCAACCTGGGAGGGTGAGAGCATACAGTGTTGAGGGGATTGTTAGGTGCTTGAAAACTGAAATTGATTACAATATGGGCGACAAGCCAGCCCCTTCCACTTTTCAATAGGATAGATAACCAAATGACTTGGTGGTAAACCAACCAAGAAGAAACACTAACACACGAAACAAATCAACTCTACCGCAGTATTTCAGCGGGAGGACTTATTACAGACCAAATCAACTCAACCGCAATATTTCAGCGGGAGGACGTAATACAACAAAATCAACTCGACTGCAATATTTCAGTGGGAGGACTTATTACAATTAATCAACTCTACCACATTATTTCAACGGGAGGACATTCATTAATTCTTGACTACCAACATAGAAGGTGGCTAAGCCATCCTCTTCCACTTGCACAGTGGGAATTACAAATAAGAGACAGCAAAAATGATTGATCAGTACTACTGAAACAATCTTACAAAATAGAGATATGAGATAAGATAAGAAGCTTAATGTTGATATCAAACAATCCACTATCAAAATCCAACCACACTTGAACACTACTGCTGTTCTAATTCTACAAGCTAGAAACACACTATCTAGCCAATACCGGAAACACCAAAACACTTCTCGAAACTAATCGGAATCACACCAAATAAAATGCAAATGACTAATATAACATAGGCAACCAATCCAATACCTCAAACTCGCAACTTGGAAGCTTTGAATGTGTTGCATGCATCCCAAGGTAAGTCTGAAAAATGACGCTATAGCAGAAAACTTCGATTTGCAACCAAAAATTGTAATGACCACCAAAAGCCACGCCAAGATAGGAGAAAGATTGTCTTCCAACTACGCTTCCAAAGAGCCGATACCCAGAACGATGCAATCACTTGGTCAGGAGGTATGAGCAAAATATGGTTTCAGCAACTCCGCGACCAGCAGCAAGAAAACACTCCATACTCTCCATAATCTGCAAAACACTCACTAACAACACTGGATTACAGAAACACAGCTAGGTACTATCTTCCAAGTACGAAACTGAGACTTAGCTAGGAAGCCACACTTCGAAGCTCAGATTTCAATCGCCAAACCGGCAGCATAACGATGCAATTTCATAAGATATCCAAATGGGAGGCCAAGCACCTGTATTTATAGTTTTTTCCCTCTGAAATTCAAATGTAAATGCTCCCAAATTCACCTCTCCAATTTGCATTTCATTTCACTATCACATGGCGTCCAAATGATATTTCATTTCATTTCCCAAGGTGGGCGCCCAAGTTGCATTTTAACCAATAATTAAGCAAGTTCAAACTTGCCTAAGTCTTCAACAATAACTGAATGCATTCTTCAAATTTCAATGCCTAACTTAGGAAAATATAACATTGATATTTGATATAAATGTCTTTTTCCTAAGTCGCCCAATATATCATTAATTAGTAATAAAATAATTAAATATTAAACCTTAGGATAAGGAAATAATATTTAATTAAATCACTTATGACTCCAATACTGATTATCAATAAAATCCAGGATGAAGCTGAGCAATGAAGACCACTGAACTGCTACATGAAGAGGACCCTGTCCAAACTGCTACATGAAGAGGACCCTGTCCAAGCTGCTAAAAAATAGAATTGATCAATATTGCCACTTACTAAAAATAGTAAGTCATGGAATACTCCTCCAAAAAACATGATCTTCGCACCCGAAGAAAGAGCTTGGAAAGCTTAGTAAGACAACATCATCCAAACAACCAAACCCTAACTTACTAAAAATATTAAGTTCTCACTTCACCAAAGAATCAAATGCATGTTATGCCACCTTGGAGCTCATGAAAAACCTAGAAGGAAACCATAGATAGAACTGAAGAATTCCCTCCTGGTAAACCCTAAAAAGCTCGAGCAGAACTTCACAAAAGTTGGAAACCCTAATTCTCCTTTCCAAATAGCCTACGAGTCTTCGGAATAGGCCAATGGACCATTGAACTAATCACTACGGAGAAGGGGACATTACACATTATTTCCATTGAAGATGTGATGAACTTTGTGTTGATTCAACAATTTGCATGGTCTCTACTTCTCATTTGTTTAATGTTGCTTAGATGAATGGAAGAACTTTGTGCATGATCAATGGGGAAATTCGCATATCCATACTACTAACACTTTGCTGATTGTAAAGTGCCTTGTGTAGTCAATTAGATCCATCTTAGCTAAGATTAACTTCAATTGCTACTTCTTCATTAATATGCTTAATCTTGATGGTATCTATGCTTGTAGTGGTGATTTGTAAATCATAAAGCTATCCCTAAAAGGTCGCACTAGCCTTGTAAAGATGTTCGCTGCATGTCAAAGCAAAGCTTAGTTGAGTTTCTGTAATATCCCTTGGTCAACTAGGAGTGGAAATTGATGATTTTCAACCCAAGGAATATTGTCAAACACTTCATATGCCACCTTCTAACTCTCTGGTCTATTATATCAGTTTGATATATCCTTATGAGAATGGCCCCAATGCTGGAATATTAAGACTCCAATGCATAATGATTATCTGAATGCTTAAAGACTCTCTAGGCCTTAAATCAATGCATAAAGATAATGTACAATACACTTACAGTCATGAGAGAATTTGTCAAACATGTGGCATATGACTGATTAAAGATACTTCAGACTTCTATAGTCACTGAAATTAACAATTAGAGTCCTTATAAAACATAGTATTAATGATATAGGATGACAATGCAACATTACTTTCCTAACATATGAACCAATGGCATAGAATAGAGTCCATGAATTAATGATAACAGCAGACTATATAGTTGGCAAACATCTTAAGACAATGACAACATGAGGAATAGCCTTCTAGTTATTTATTCATGAGTCAAATAGGATTTACTTTATTAGCCAATTTACAATGTAAGAGCTAGGCGTTGGGGAATGTGCCACTAAACTGCAAAAAGGGAGGCGTTTCAGCCTCTAGTCAAAAACGCACAATCTGGGACCCCATGTGCTAAGCTGGAATGGTACGGCCAGCAAGAAAATTTGTACGGCTGGTTATTGAATTGATGCAATGCTATTAATGAGGCTTCTAACCTGTAATGGCTCCTTATTCCAATTCTGCAAATAACTAACACAATTAACCTTTGATGAAGCACATAAAGACTCCTGTGTGAAGCCCTCTCAGTTTGCAACAATTGATCTTTCACAGCCTTAGAATTACAGATCCATGAAGAATGAACGTTCTTCAATAGAAAACCCTCTGAAACCCTTGTCTCAGACAATCCATAGAGAAAATATCAAGCAATGTCAAATAATCAATAATATGAGTTTGAATTGCCTTCAATTCCCTTATAACCCCCAAATGGCCAATTATGAAAAAGTACATCCAAATGCAAATTTAAATACTTTAAATGTATTTAAATCACTTTTCAATAGTTCAAATTCATCTTGAACGTACCTTTTCATTTAAGTGATTTAAAATCACTTTTAATATTTAAAGTGACCTTTTAATTTTCTATAAAATCACTTTATAATATTTAAGTGGCTTATAATTTTAATAATGACTTTATAAAATCCATATAAGTTAATTAAATAACTTAACCACTAAAATATTAATATCTCCCTCAAAATTCAGTCTTTTGATATGCCGTCAGAAGCTGGGGTCAACACCGAATAACCCCCATGTGTTCAGGTGCCTTGACTAAAAATAGCACAACTACTAGTTTTGACTTACTATAAATAGTAAGTCCCTCAACTAAGCCCATACACTGACTGCAAAGAGCCTAGAACTGAAACCAAGACTAAACAGAAGAAGTGGAACTACCACTAAGACTCTCTATCCAAACATGTTAGCCTACAAGAGTCAAAATAATAGGCTAATCCATCGAACTCTGATGCTCACGAAAATGGGGACATTACAGAGTCATTCCATTTGATCATGCAACTTAGCATTTGGTGAGTCTTTGTTCAAGAGAGGATAAAATACTTAGAATTTTATTTTGTGTTGCATAGGGTGTAAGAACACCATCAACACAACCAAGTGGTAAAGTAAAACCATGTGCCTGAACCAAAAGTCATTGACCACACATTTACTTTTTGGTACTAAGTTTCTATTGTGAGGTTTTCACACATCGCCCCATTGCAAATGGGGACCCCCTAGTTTTTTCTGTTTAGGGTTGTGTCTTAGCATCTTAGGATTTTGTCTTGGGTGTCTAGCCTTTGTAAATGAATCAAGTTTTTCGAAATTTGGAGGAATCACCAATGTTAGAAAATGAAGGAATGGTCAAATCAGTGTTTTGATGTTGCAATTAGGCTCAGATAGGTCAAAGGAGTAAAATCGCAATTTCCCCGAATCAATTCTGACAACTTGCTTTTTAAGGATTTTTGTTTTCTTGCTTTATTCTAAATTTAGAATGTTTTGTTTTTGGCATTTTGGGGCCAATCTAGGAACTTGCTTTTTCGGCCTGTTTTTTGAATTTTTCTAAAAATAGAAAGTTGCTTTTATCTTTTTTTGTGGTCTTGGATTGTTCAGGTTCAGGGGAGTGTTAAGTCAGAGGAATTCATCCAAAATGCACTAGTTATGAAATAGTTTTCGAATCCAGAAGATGCATTCTAGAAAAGATAAGTTGAAAATCATGGTGAACTGGTTAAAAGCTAAGTTGAAAATCATGGCGAAACGGTAAGTCTGTGATCAAAATCAAGAAATATTCTATTCAAATCCTTAAGGTCACCTAAGAAAGAGCAAAATTTTCAAGCAAGGACGAAACCAAGGTGAAGATTTCTTTTAACAAGATTACACACACAACCACACCCATTAGGGTTAGAATAAGAAATCCAAAACCAGCAAGAAGGAACCCTACACCTTTTGATCACCGAGAGCCCAAACTGGGAGGGTGAGAGCATACGATAGCAGGGGATCGTTAGTTGCAAACTGCTGAAGTACTTAATACAATAATGGGCGGCAAGCCAGCCCCTTTTGCTTATCCAGCGGGTAAACAAAGAAACTTGGCGGGAAACCAGCCAAGAGAACGAGCACTCCAAAGCATGAATCACTCTACTGCAATATTTCAGTGGGAGGACTGAACACACATAACAAAGCTCAACTCAATCGCTTGTGCAGTGGGAGGATCATTACAAACAAATATCACTCAACTGCTTATCCAGCGGGAGGACCATTACAAACAAATATCACTTGATCGCTTATGCAGCGGGAGGACTGAATTACAAATATTGATTGTAGGCGGAAAGCCAGCCTCTTCCACTTTTCAGCGGGGTATGCCATTGAGTCTGAGAGAGGAGTATACCGGTGGTGACTGAACCGGCAGAGAAGAGTCATAGAATATTGCTGAGAAGACAAGCTAAGAACCAACAGGTATCAAATAATAGATAGATGACTATGTGAAGGAGACCGGTGGTGGCCAGCAACAGTGTGATAGAGAAGTTGTAGAACCGGCAGATAAGAAGAAGAGGTTGAACCGGGAAAGGTGCAGCAATGAGTGGATTGCAACAGGAGATAAGGTTGCTGCAAAGAAAAGGTGAATAGAGAACCGACAGAGATCGGTGTAGAGGTGAACCGGTGGAGAGACATACATGAGAGTTACAAAGTTCTTTTGTAACAAGAATATTACTTTTGTAATTGATTATATTCATAGCAGATCACTGAGTTGGAGCTCAGTGCAGGGTTTGGTGCTGCTTGGGTTGGTTCTTTTAAGGAGTGGTACTCCTTGGGTTGGTGCCCTAAATGTTGTAAGCGAATGTTTTATTGTGAGGCTGAATTGGAGCAATAGTCTCCAGCCAACATTTCTCACCGAGGTTTTTCCCATCTTGGGTTTTCCTCATACATCTGGTGTTATGTGATGTCCCTTTTATGTGTGGTGGCATTTGTGTTATCCTCCCATCTAACCGGTATGTCTTCTTTATGTTAGATCTATTAGCCGATAAACACACATAGGATAGAAAAGGGAAAAGTTTGGAAACCATTGATTCACCCCCCCTCTCAGTGGTATCTTGTGTTCAACAAATAGACAAATTTGTCTTAGTTTTAGAATGGTGCAATTTTATCTTAGAAAAGTGTAGCAATAATAATTCAAGGTTGAGATATCATTTGTTAAGGAAAAGTCACATAATGAAGAAATCTGATTATAAGTTGTAAAAGAAATACATATTATACATTTAGAAGGTGATGGGCCAAACTATAAGAGACAATGTTTTCTTAAGACAACAATACTTAACGAATTGTTTAAACATAAAGGTTTGGCCAAGTCAGCACATGAAGGGGTGTAGTTTCTAGAGGATGGAAGGACAATTTCCTTAAGGTATGATTAGTTATGAATAAAATGATTAGTTATTTCATCCAAAGATACGATTATTAGAAATTAATGTGACTTGTCAATAGAAGATTAAATGACATGTCTCTTCAAGTTTGAAAGGGCATGTCCCGCTGTAGAAAAGATATATAAAGGGATTAGAAGGGAGTTTTCTGAGAAGTAAGTAGTGAGAAGAATATTGAGATAATAACTCAGAAAGTGGAGAATAAATCTGTGTATAGTGTCGCAAGAACAATTATATTACATAGAAGTTTTGAAGGCATTAATACAGTTGTTTGGGTGATTGAAAAGAAATTTATTTGCAGATCTAAAGAGGAGAATTGTCTCAGAATTAAGGAAGAATTAGTGAAGAGATCATTTGTGAAGAAGACGACAATTGTCATGAAAAGGTTGAGGAGAACAAGAGTAATATGAAGAACTATGAAAGTATAGATAAGATAAGATAAATTTACTAATGTCCAACAAAAGACCACAAAACAGGTCAAAGGGACTACCAACAACCAGACAAGGGGGCCATCCTGCAACAAGGACACCAAACGGTGCTCGAACAAAAGCAACAGAGAACAAAAGACATACAAAGCAAGAAAAACGAAATAAAGGAAAGAGAGAGATGGGGGGAAGAGGGGAGAAGGGAGAAGGAACCTAGCGGGGATAACCCCAAATCCCTCAAGTCCCCCCACTACAAAATCTGCACCGTAGAGAGGAACCTCAAGATAGACCTGCCACCTGAATGTCCAACAGGAGGCCCAATTCCCTTAAGACGTTTCCTAGAAGGAGAAGAGTACTGTTACAAAGGGGAGACCTTCCTAGAGATCGCTAACTGATGAGATTTGGAGGGAGGACCGAGCAGGTGCTTGGTGCCACGAGCTGAGTGAATCTCAGGAAAGGAGGTAATAAGCTGGCACGACTGCACAGTGTCATGGTGTTGATGCTGAGAAGAAAGGTCCCAGAGCCGAATGACCTCCTAAATGTAAAGAGCAAGGCACCTCTGGTCAGTGAATCGAAAAAAGGTGGAGAGGGACTATGCCTCCCTAAAGAGATAGGAAAACTTGCCTTTGATCTCATAGTATATAGGGCAATAGAAAATGAAATGCTCCTCAGTCTTGGCCTTACCCATGGTACAAAATTGGCACATCCTTCTATCTCTGACTAACTAATGATCAGTCTCAATACGGAGACGATGAGAGCCCACTCTAAAAGAGCCAAGGGGGATCCAAAGAGAATGTGCCCAGTGATGTGATAGGTAAGGACACACAATGAGCCCATCACGTAGCTCCAAAAAGTGCTCAGCATAAAAGGCCATCTTGGGGTGGAGGCCCCCATGGGGGTTGAACCAGGTGGTGTGGATGAACTGCCTGTAAATATCTTCCCAAACACATTGATTGAGCTCCTGTCTAGAAGGAAGGAGATGGTGAGGAGCACCCAAAGAACACTGGAAGGGAGGAAGACAATCGATCTCAATCCGAATAGAGCCAAGAAGAACCGAAGCCTCCGTAAACCAACCACGAGCCCGACCAAAGGACACCGATGTAGCAATGGTCTTAGAGGAGCAGTAAGCAAGGTAGGGGTACTTGAGGCGCCCCTCCCCTATCTAGAGCGTAAAGAGAAAAAAAAAGGACACAATCAGATCTAAAGATAAGTATAAAGATTTAAATGATATATGAAAATCATATGTAGTGTAAAGTGGGATAGAGTAATGAAGAGAAAAGTGAACGTGTGGAGTGCTATGTACATAAGAAAGATAAGATAAACACCAAGCTAGAGCAAGCATTGAAGAAGATATATTTCAGATTTAGAACAGACATTGGACAGATAATTATGTAGAGTGTTTCAGATTTATATTGAAGAATATATACAGTTCATGTATGAGGAATAAGTGTAGGATATGTATAAAAGATGTATGCAGGTATAGAAGAGGAATATAAGCAAATATAAAGGGGGAATTTATGCAGATTTAAAGGAGAAAGAGGAGAATAAAGAAGGAAATTAGATGTCCATCATCTGTTATTATAGCAACATTATCTAGGTGGAAAATCAGATTTATGTGAAGTGGGTTGGTGCTCACGAATTTTTAAATGGGAGTTGGTGCTTCCAGTGGGTTGGTGCTCACAAAATTCAGATTTGGGAGTTGGTGCTCACAAAATTCAGATTTGGGAGTTGGTGCTCATAAACGTAGGGGTTGGTGCCTCTAGTAGGTTGATGCCTACAAACATTGTAAAAGAAGAATTATATAGAAGCATTAATTTGCCATGGTTTTCTCCCACTTGGGTTTCCACGTAAAACATTGTGTTATTGTGTTTTTATGTGCACGTGTGTTGAGAGTTAGTGAATAATGTCATTGTGATTAATAAAGTAAAATTTGGTAAAAGTTTGTTAATATACTGATTCACCCCCCCCCTCCCCCCCCCCCTCAGTATAATCTAGTGCTCTTCAACCTTTTGGTGCTTATCTCAGTATTCTTTAGCTCAATGTCCCAGTTTATTTGTGGTATGCCTTCTTGAGATCATTCAGGGCTCTTTGATATACACTTACTATTTTTAGAAAGCCAATTGGATGTTTGGATCATACTTACTATTTATAGTAAGTCATAGGATGATTAATGGGTATTATGGCTATATCTGGAAAGTTTGCAGGATTAGTCTCATGAATTGTTAGTGGCATTTATCAGAGTTTAATGATTTAGTTTAATTTATTGAAGTCTTATCAAGCATTGACTTTAATATTATTAATTATATTAAATGACGTTATAAGAAAGGAGTTATAAGGGATTAAAAGAGTTGAATATATATTTATCACATAAAGTGGTTAATTAAAAGCCATAAACGGGGCGTGTAATGTACCCACTTTGAAATAGAATTTAATAATAAAATATAAATATAAATATAAAAGAATATAATTAAAATTTAATTAAGTTAATGAATGGTCAATAGACATGGAATGAAAAGTTGAGAGTCCTGACTCCCTCAAACATGAGATATAAAAGGGAGAAGAGAACGTCATTTGAGAGGGGGAGATATGGAGAAAGGAAGAAGGAAGGCAACATGTAAATTAAGGAAAGATTAATGGAAAAAGAAGAGGAATGGGAAGTAGATAAGGAAGTGGCTCTTTCAAATGGCAGAAATTATGAAGGGTTGCACTTTTTCAAAAGGGTGCTAATTTTGAAAGGTTGTGTCCCTTGTCAAAGGGCATACATCATGAAGAGATATAAAGGGAAGAAGGTTAATTTGAGGAAAGGATCCAAGGGAGATCAGTTTGGAGATTAATATAGTATTCTCAAAGATAGCGATGAAAAGTGGTGACTTAGTTCTTATGTAAAGTGGTGCTTCAATCCCTATGAAAGGTGGTGACTCTCTAACCAATAAAGTATAAAGGGAGATCATTCCAAGCAAGACACTCAATTATCACTCATCTCTCATGGATCCACAAAAGCAATCATCAATTATCAAATCAAGCAAACAATCAATTAGCAAATCATACTATCATATCAGCATTCATTCAATCACCAATATATGAAACCAGCATTTGTTGATGATTGTAGCTTCGGTCAGATTAATCTAACCGATGAAGTCATATATGTGAACAATTGATATCTATCCTTTCATATAGTCTGATCGATGTATTTACCTTGATGATGTTAAATCATAAAATGATTATGAATAATCATGTATATATATATTTAATGATATATATGGATATATATAATTAAATATATACATACATGATTATGATCATTATATATAAATCATGTAATTCTGGAGACGATTATAATCATCATTACAAATCACCGATCTGCCTGTGATTAAATGATAAAGTGAATCGATCATACCATGGATCGATTAAAGATCATATTATGTGCTTAATCATTAATGAAGTTGATTATGTGAATCAACTAATTTGATTATGTATTGGTCAGATCATATTATATTATGATCATTAATAATATCGATTATGTAAATCGACTAATCTGTTTGTGTATTGATTAGAAGTCTAACCAATATCGATTATGGAAATCGATGTCACATTAAACTATGTATAAATTGTATTATATGGACTCCACCAAATTCGATTATGAGAATCGGATTATTTATTGGTTATGAATGTCGAATATATTGATCAATGGAATGATCAATATAATGAATCGATCATCTTGCTAAAACAGTTCGGTATTACTATGTTGTTTAATATCAAACGATCATGAAATTGTTCATTGCTGTTTAGTGAAGCATTTCTATGAAGAGACATGACTCCACGTGAACTATGTTCACGTGGAGGCACGTCTATTCATAGACGTCTAATCAAAACATATATAATGTGGATGAAATTGATTCTAATGGCAAGTACAGAAATCAATCAGTGCAAGCCAAAGATATCAAACATATTCTGATCAAATTGGATTAAGAGCATTCTCATTACTTCAGTGATAATATTGGAGACACAGTTGACAAATATATTCAATTATACAAAGCAACAACAGAAAAGAAAAATTAAAATTTAACTATAAACAAATCTGATCACTTTAACAGCATTCATTACATCATCACTCTTCAATCACCTAATCAACCATCACTTAATCATCACTCACCAATACTTCAAGTCATACAATGAAGGAACATCAAAAGAGTTTTGATGTCTATAGCCTCTATGGCAGCATTGCATTGCACTCTTAGACACTGGAGCATCACGCAATTTTATTGATGAGGGATTTGTGACTAGATGCAAGTTGCAGACAGAGGACGTCAGCGGATTTAGAGTCAGAGTAGCAAATGGTTATACCCTCATGTGCACCAAGCGGATAGGTAATCTCACTTTGCTATTGAATGATTATGAGTTGCAAGCTGATTTCTATGTAGTTAACATGGGTGCAGTGGATGTAGTCTTGGGCGTGAAATGGCTCCAAGACATTGGAGTATTTACCCTCAATGTGCCTAAGATGGAAATGAAGTTTGAATTAAATGATAAGACTCATGTATTGAGGGGAATTGTAGATGGGAGCTTGCATTCTATATTTCTTTATAGGGGGGAAAGCAGGAAAAGGGATCATGTGATTACACAGGAGAAGCTGGAGTTGATGGACAATCCCTTGTTTGAGATTGATACTACATGGCTGTTAGACAATCCACTCTATGATTGGGATGTGGATCATTCTCCTGATACTGATGATGGGGATTCTTCTTCTAGTGTATCAGGACTTCATACAAGTTCCCCACAAGGAAACTCAGAAGAATATATAGTGAGGAGTCTCTATAGTGTCACTTGGGAATCTGGGATCCTCATGTGCATGACTTACTTCACATACATAATTCAGGGCTACAAGTGGTGGATGGTTTATTTGATGATTTACTTACAGCAAAAATTAGGAGCAAGAAAGATCAGCCACTTGATTTTCCACCTCATGAGACTTGTACTCCTATAGCACATGATGAGGTTATTGATTTTATTCAGTGGATGTAGGTGACGGTGCAATAGTTGTGTGGTGTTCACAAGGACATTACACAGAGCTTTCCGTGGGATCCAGGTGGGGGAAAAGTACCTTGCAGCCGTGATTGCTTGGGGACAAGCAATTTCAGGAGGGGCGGATTGTAATGTCCCCGATTTGAGCCTGTATGTAGTTTGAGGAGAAATAGGGAGGAAATTTATTTAATTTAATATTATATAAGTTATCTCATTATAATTATTTAAAATCACACGTGAGATGACTTTATATTTTATTAAATTAATAAAGTGACTAAAGTATAAAATAAAAATAATTAAAAAGTCACTTAATAAAAAATAAAGTGTACCTACCCTCTTCTAGAAGGAATCTTATGATGGGTTGTGAAAAGGATGAATAGAAGAGGGTGATTCATGATCATGCATGAGTTGTTTGTTATCTTTTTGAATTGAGTTATGGAGCTAAGGGTTGTCCGCAGATTTGATCTTAGGGAACGATACCTCCCTTTGATCCGCATAACTGAGGAAGTGAAAGATCCTCTGAAGGGTTGCCTTGAGAGCGAGGAACATTCAGTTCTTCACATTGAGCTAATTGGAGATTTTCATATCAGATTATGGTGTACAACTTGGTTGAGTCTTCAGACACTGGGTTGTGGTGATTTCAGCTCCTCATTTGGGATATATGTGTTTTGATTGTTATTGAAGACTAGGCGATTCCAGTGGGGTTATTTGCTGGTGAAATCGTGGAGCAAATTGCATGCTTTCAGGTCTGAGACAAGTTTGCCCAGCACCATATGTACTTCGATTTTATTCATATGTCATTGTGGAAGCATCTTCTCAAAAGTTTGTTGACAGCGATTTCATCTAGAAGGGAAGGCAATCTTCTTTGATGCATTTGAGGTGATTTGGGAGAAGTTGCAGCTTGTGTTTCAGTCTGAAATCAGATCCGTACCCTGCCTCCCTTCCCACAATTTTGTTCATATCATCCATTTGGAGCACCAAACTTGGCTAAGGGAAACAACGCCATACTTGGAAGACGACAGCGATCACTCTTAGGGGTCCAAAGGAGATCTTCGAGCTGTTAAACAATTGTCATCAGTCATTTACATCTTCAGCAAGGCGGATTGGTGAACAGTTCGATTTGGCATTGGGAGGGCACTAGAGACTTGGATATTGCTTGAATCTTCATCGCCACACATAAGTGATTTATACCAGGTTCTTTGCAATACGATTCATTGTACTTTTCAGTTTGGTGTGTATAATTATTAAGTGTCATTTGTCCTCAGAAAATCTGAGAACTAGTTATTGATATCAGTCCATGTGTTGATCGTGTAATGGCATATTTAGCTGTCATATGAATAAAAGTTTGAAGAAGTTTGTGGCTGCATCTTATGATTTAATTCTGAGGTTGTATGACAACTATTCGACATAATGACAGTCAGTAGTTATCCATGTTTGTGAGCTTCAATTGTCTTAGGTTGCTGTCTAAACATTACATGGTTATTACACTTCTCTTTCAAGTTATTTATGAATGTTCTTTCATTGAAGAATTAGTGTTTGATGTCCCTTATATCAAACTGAAATTAAGATCAGCAAACTGATACCTGTTAGCCAAGTGTTTGATGAAATTTCTAGGCCGAAGAAATCAGAATTTATATCCGAATTGGCAAGGGACATTATACTCTTGTCAACTTGTAGATAGTTGTTGGCAGCTGTATTCTGCTTGGCAACTACCAGGCACTTTAAATAGGCTTCTTGTACTTAGAGAAAGTAGTATGATCCTTGGCTAATCATCCTTGGTCAGCATGTATGTATACAAACTCCTTTGAATAAAGCTTCTATTGTGTTGTTACCATATCTGGTATGCATTGTTGTCCTGTATATTGTTGCAAGGATTAGTCTTATTAGCTAGAGGAGTAAACTTCGACATTGTATCTTTTTTTTTGTGTAACAGTAGCAAGTAGAGAAAGGTAAATAGATAACAATCAAAACCATGCATGCTAAACATAGATGGTCTACTTGTCTTCATAGCTGTTTTTGACAGTCTCGTGGTTCTCTCTTACTTAATGTCAGTTTCCAATCCAAGTAGACACAAAAACTCATATTCATCTTAAAACAACTTATTTTTCTAATCATTTTATCGACTTTTCTTATTGGAAGCATTTTCTATAATATTTAATGAAATAAAAAGGTTTCTTTCTTGTCAGTTCATGACATTTTCTCTTGTTGCACACTGCTAAGAATGCTCGAGTATAATTCCGATGCATCAGGATCCCATGTGTATTAGTCACACATGTTTGATGGAGAAAAATGAGGCAAGTTAGTGCTAAATCATATTTGAGAAGATAATGTAGTAATTGACCATGGATTTAGTTAGGGAGTTTCTCCTTCAAGGTTTATAATTTTCTAGTAAAAACTAGAATATTTTGTTTCATAACAATAATTGCAAAGATTTTGCATGATACCATCAAATTATCTACAAATTTTTCTTAACATTCTCTCTGTGTTGAATCATTGATTATGTCAAGAGTTTTCTCCCAGTCCAACATTTTGAATAAATGACATGAAATATTAGTTCTCTTAGTTGTCAGGCTCCTGCCACGAGGCTAATTCATTTTTAAGCAAACTGCTTCTTTCTTCAAATCCAGTTTGGATCTTTGTCTCTTAAGACTAAACACCACATTGTTGTGTTTCAATTTGATTAATAATGACTAACTACTGTATCCTTCGCATTCAGGTATTGACTACATGTTGTGCCTTGCACACACTCCTCCTCGTCAACAGGGTCCCCCCCCCCCCCCCTTTTTGTTTTCTCGTCTCGTCCTCGCTCTGGTTCTAAGTAGGGAGTCCGGTAATTCGCAGGGAAGATGCAATAGTTTAGAATTTCAGAAGAAGAAAGGGAGATGATCCAGCAGGAGATTGAGCCAATCTACTTCCTAGGTCCTGACAAATTCACCTGGAGGTTGATCGTGATTTCGTTTGCAAAGGGGAAGATAAATGAAGTGCCTAGTATTGTCAAATCGACGTTGCTCATCAGTAAGCTTAAAGTCTAAAGCAAGAATGTTTGAGGCAAAACCAAAATGTACCCTTTGACGGAATTGCAAAGTGAGAATAGGATGAGTGAGCATAACGTTTTTCAAATTCGTCTTAAAAGACAAAAACATAAAACGAAGTTGGTAAAATCGGCATGAAGGCCAAAAATCACTTAAAATTTGAAAATCGGCCTACTAGGCCAGAACGTGTGAAAAGTACGCAAAACTCCCTTCTAAGCCAAAATAACAAAAGACTTGCAAAGTCGGTTTAGAGGCCGAAAAGGTAAAAAGGCTCACAAATTCGGCATACTAGCCCAGAATGCTAGATAGAGCTCAAAATTCGGCCTACTAGCCCGAAATGAGAGAAGTTTACAAATCTTGCCATAAAGCTAAAATTGGAAGTCATTTGAAGAAAGCTCACGAATCTCCTTTTCAAGCCGAAAATATCCAAAACTCACAAAATCGCAATCTAGGCCAAAAGACTTAAAGTTTACAAAATAGCCTTTTAGCCCGACAAAGAACTTGACACTTTACAAAGGCTTGCAAAGTCGGTGTTTAGACCGAACAGAAAGAAAACCAAAAACTTAAGTGCTACATCATGTAAATAAGCCAAAAAGGCCGGAAATCACTAAAGTTTGCACAAATCATACTTCTAGGCCGAAAACTTCAAAAGGTTCACTTCACGCGATAATCATTTCACTCGAAAATAAACTTAACTCCAAGTCGCGCAAAGTAATTCTTAAGCCAAAAAGAGAAGGTTGTAAAATCGTCTTTCAGACCGAAGTTGCTAAGAGAGGTAGAAATAAATCGCGCAAAAGGCCTTTTAGCCCGAAATCCACATAGGGGGTTATCTTCATTTAGCATCATCTCTCGCATTTTAAAATGTATGACCTAAGATTTCAATAAAGATCGGAAAAGGAACCCGAAAATATTAAATCTCGCAAAAGAGAAATCTTCCCTGAAAATGGAGTAGAGGAAAGTTCGCACAAACCGTACTTCTAGGCCGAAAATCGTTAAGGAAGGAAATCGTGAAACGCATCAAGGAGGAAACTCACGCTATATGAGAATCATCAGAGAGATATGATTCGCGAAATACCAGGTCAAAGGCCGAAAACTTAAAATGGTTTTCTAGATCACACGAAACCCTTTATGAAGCCGAGAATAACCAAAGCATCAGAGAATCACAAAAGTAAGTTTCAAGCCGAAAATCCACAGGTTTGCATAGTCCCATCAAAGGGAAAATCGCGAGAAATTATTCAAGGAAAGAATCATATGAGAAGTAGAAAAGGGAGGTAAATTCTAAATCACCATTTAACCTTCATTCTGCCGATATTTTCAAACACATCTATCATGCTCTAAGATATTAAATCGCTCAAACCCCCTTTAGGAGCCGAAAATGATAAGTTTGCATTTTGGAGTAATAGATTCAAACTTTGCATTCTAGCTTTCGAAGCCAAAAATCACAAAGGAGTTAAGTTCATTTGAGAGGAATCATGCGAAAGAAATAGGGCGTGGATTAAAGAGTCAAACCCAAGAAGTTCTCCCTTCATCACCAAATTTCAGTTGCTTTTGATCAACAACCTATCTTGTTGCTGCCAGCTAAGTTAAATTCATCCTTCACATGGTTGAAAAATGATCATATTTCTTTTACTTAAGATGGACTTGTAAAATAAATTGTGAAAATTTAAACTTAAACCTTAGGAATCAATCAATCATTCACCAAAACACTCTTTTCCAAGTGCATTCTCAAAACAATCAGCATACAATTATCAAAACATTCAAACACTGAGTCGCAAGCCAAAACATTTGCATCTTTCCGCCATTAACAATCAGGAGTAACATTTCGAAATCCGCTCCAAGAATAGCAGTTTCAGCTTCAAATTGCATTTAGCTTCCAGACGATCGGATTTAAATTGTTTAAATTTCGTGTTTTAGCAATGTTTTCAAATTTCGATTACCTCATTGATTGTGTGGGATAGATGCCTAAATCGGCGACAGAGTCCTCAAAAGCACCTGGCGCAACCGAAACAACCCAGATTTCCAAAGCTGATAGTCCCCGCAAGGTCGAAAAAATGAAGTACCAGTACCAAGGAGGAAGAGTTAAGGAGTCAAAGGTCCAGAGTGTGTGGGAAAACATAGGAGACACGGACCTAGGACATATTGATATTCAGGATTTCATGAACAGAGTGTTCTCTCCGAACTCCTATGGCAAGCCCAGATGGATGATGGAGAGTGGTATTGCTCAGGCAGTCGGTTTCCCTCTGGCCGTGCAGTATTATGAATTAGTGGTTGAGGCTGCTAAACATTATCAGCCGAAAACCAGATTAGTGGTATTGAAGGGGATGGTACTAGCTGACTTCACGCCTGAAGCCCTTGGGGAAGCATTTGATATCCCATTTCCCAATGATCCCATTGCCACACCTATCGATGAGGCTCAAGTTGTTTATGACATGAATCCTGCTAAGTGCAAAACATTGATAAACGAGGAATGGTTCAGTGAGAGAAGACCACCAAGCACTAGAATTAGTAAAAAGACCCCCAGAAGCGATTTTTACAATGAGTATGGTGATAAGGTTACCTTAGTCAACTGGGTCATGGGATTTCCTCAATCCAATCTCTTCGAGGAATGGATGTTCTACTTCACTAAGCAAGTCTTCACTGGGAAGTCTAAGTTTGACTGGGCTCAGATCATCAGCGACAATATTTATACATAGTTGGTTGAGCTTGAAGAAAAGAGTACTTTGCCATGACTTCCTACTTGGTCTACATCTTTGCTCGACACCAGCCGCTGACGGGATTAATTAAGAAAGGTGAGATTGGGAACGGGCTGAATCAGGTGAAGGTATATGACTGCTACCCTCAGTTGCATTACTATGACATTGCCCAAAGAGAAAAGAAAAACATCGCATACGCAATTGGTCAGTACGAGTGTGTTAATGACTCTTTTACAATGCGCCTGGTTAGATTAATGCAAGGAGGATTGCATATAAGATTGTCAAAACAGGCTACCACCTTGATCCGGAAATACGGTGCATGGTTCATCCAGTTCCCCAGGTTCACCTACATCAGAATAGCAGGCTTTGAGGGAACACCATTCCGGCTTCCGCGCTATCCATCAGACAGAGTAGTCCTCATGGAGGTAGTAAGGCAGGTACACCCAACAAGCAGCTTACTCAGAGACAAAAAGCAATCGAGGTTCACCTTCCCCATGATTTTGGGTAATCTTGATGTGCACTTCAAAAATCTGGTGCAAGCTGAAGAGTCATTTGCTGAATTGGCATCCTATTGTTTACAGGAGCATTTCCCCAGGAAATGATTTGACCATGAGATATTGGGGAAAAAGGCCTACGACAAGCATTACAGGGCCAAGGCATCGATAGAGGACTATTGGAGCAATTGTTCTGATGACTTTGAGGTCTGTCGGCGGGAGTATTCTAGGTTGAGTGTTTAGCAAATGCGGCTTTATGAGTACCGCCAGGTCCCAGATCAAGTGATGGACTATGGAAATTGCTTACAAGTTCGGGAATTTGAGGTAGTCAAGGACCTCCTGCCAGCCATTGATTGGACTCAGGACCCAATCATAGATTTTGAAGCAGTCATGGAAGGTCCAAGAAGGTACACAGATAACTGGTTATCCCAACAAATTGAGAGGTTGGCCCATGGATGGACCCAATTCACATACAATTTGATGGGTGGTCTCGATTCCTAGTCTTCAGAGGATGAAGGAACCTCAAGCGCGCCAAAGGACGAGGTTGAGAAACCTGAAAAGAAGAGAGAGAAAGCAAGGGCCAATAGAGGGACTCGAGCATCGAAAAGAACAAGAAGAGAAAAGATCCCAATCAAGAGGCCAGAGGTTACTTCCTCATCCAAGGACCCTAGTTCAGAGGATGATGTGGTTGAACTTGATTACATACCCACTCCACCTTCACAAAATGATCTTGTTGCATTCGAGGCAAATAATCCTCAAACACAAAATGAGCAAGAGGCAGAGGTGAGGATCATTGGCTTGGATGAACCTAGAAATCAGGTCGAGGAGGGAGAGATTGCACTTGATCAAGGGATTGGTAAACATGAGCTCACGCAAGAGAGTAGGCATGAGTTGCAGCCGGAAAGCGGCAACAAAGATGACACCACGGTTGAGGGAGAACAAAAAGAAGATGCGACTCAAGAACCCAGCAGAACAGAAGAGCAGCCATTACTAGAGGGTACCCAACAGTTGTCAGTGAGGTGGGGGAGAACTCATCCGTGAGTAAAGGATTAGATACTGCACGCATTCCTCCTATGCCCGATCAGTTACAGATAGGTAACGAGTCAGCTGAGGCCTCCAAAAAACAGAGTGAGAATCTGGCAATTACATCTGGAAAGACCATCCCTCAGGACTGGTTAATAGCTCGTGCGTAGCGAAAAGCAGTTGTCAAGCCACTAATTAACCTGGAGGATATCTTCTCTCGAATAGGAGAAATAAATCCAAAGGCACGAAAAAGCCGAAGACTTACTCCAAGATCACTAAAGATGAACAAAGGAATCGCACGATTCATATTGCTACTCCACCCGTAGACAAACCAACAGATCAGATTGGCTGATTACAACGTCACAACCATCCCAATAGGGCGAGCAACCAAAGAGCAGGAGAGGGAAGAATTTGAAACATTCCATGCAGAAGATGCTCAGACAGCTAGACGAAATGACTGCTGAAAGAGATATGTACTAGGCTCATGCTGAGCAAGCTGAAGGATACATAGATCACCTGTTGAGACCGCTGCAACATGCCACTGAATCCCATGTTTCCCCATTGGCGTTAGCACAGAAGACTACAAATAAATTTGACGGAGTGCGTGATATCGCCAAGGCCGTCAGGGAATGTGTCATGTCCCCTCTTTAGTATGACATGACACTTTACGTGGATTTGCCTATTCCAGACTCTCGTAGGTAGATGGTTGTGATGAGAGAGTCATTTTGGCGTTTATTTGGTGATTGGATGGTTCATTATGCTCTTGGAGACATTATATTTATTATTACTTTTATTTGGGGCCAAAATGTTATTGAGGTGCACTTTTTATTTTATGAAGTAACTTTTTATCTAAAAAGTGCAATGAGGCTTCTAGAAGATTCTATTATGGATACTTCTAGAAAGTCATGGATACTTCTAGAAAAGACTAAGAGGCTTCTAGAAGATTCTATTATGGATACTTCTAGAAAGACTAAGAGGCTTCTAGAAGATTCTATTATGTGTATAAATAGACCCCATGGGTCTCTCATTTGGCATCGAAGTCTATTTTCTCTAGTGCATCTACTTGAGCATTTGTGGAGCTTGAAGGTCTGCAAATATCATTGATCTTTGGGAACGATAACTCCCTTAGATTAGCATAACTGAGGAAGTGAAATATCTTCTGAAGGGTTGCGTTATTGGAGATGGTACTCAGCCATTTCATGTTGGATTTCAATTGAAGGTTGATTTGAGGACAGTACGGTAGTGACAGCAGGGCATTCTTGGGACAGTCCAGTCCTCCTTTCATCAGCATTTCATAATCGGAGTTCAAGGAGCGATTTCTAGGTTCCATTGCATGGTTTTTGTTGTCAATTTTTATGATAGAAGTGCACAGTTGTAACAGTCATATATGTATTCAGAAAACAGTCCATTGTAATCAGACATTGCTATCTTGTAGTTGGATTGATATAGTAGAGAAGGTGCATTGCAAGGTCATTGTTCATGTGTGATAGTTTATACATTCTCTTGTCATAAATTTAGTGCTCATGTGTAAGAGTTTGTAACAGTCATACATTTTTAGAAAATTAGTCTACTGAACAATGCAATCAGAATTTGGGATATTCATGATATATTAGCATTGAAGTCCTTGCATGAATATTTAGAGTTTCATTATTGTTTATTGTGTTACATTTCAATATTGGTATTGTTATCTCAATTGTACTTGATGCTCAAAACAACTATCATATTGAAACACTACATCACAAACAAAACAATTCAGTGCATGCCAAGTGTTTGACAAATTGTCTCAGTTCAGATTTGGGGTTTATTAGTGGCCTTTATAGTAAGGGTCATTACAGTGGTATCAGAGCGGTGTTCTTGCCATCCTATTGGGTAAGAAACATTTATGCATCCATCAGCATTGGGGCATCACAGGTACTACACACGCAAAAGAGCAGCACTAGAGGGTGAACAGGAGTACAGACACATTCTTACCATGGGTGAGAGACAGTCACAGAGTCCACCTAGAGTTCCCAGGAATGAGGATGATGAGGCTAGGGACTTTTTCAGAACCATGGCTACTGGACAGCAGGAGATAGTCCAGTCATTGCGTGCTTTGACCACTATGATGGAGAGAGTGGTTCAGCCCAGAGTTCAGGAGCAGGATAGAGTTACACCTGATCATGACAATAGGAGTGTAGTAGGTTCACAGGGTGCTCCTAGGCATAGGTCTTGGATAGCGGATAGACCTACTTGTCCTACTTTCCTTAGAGAGGAGGCTCAGGAGGCAGGAGAGGGCGATGTACAAGATGAGTTTCAGGATGATCTTAGAGCTGCTACTGCAGAGTGGCAGGCATTACCACCACATGTACGTGAGTTACTTAATTTTGATCGTTACCTGAATCAGAGGAGAAAGCACATGAGGAGCACTCAACAGAACAGGAGACCTAGAGGCCATGACAGTGAGTTGCAGCGAGCTGCTAGCAAGCTCACTTTACCTTCCTTTGATGGTAGTGGACGGATGACAGCACAGGCATGGATACATAAGTTGGATACCTTCTTAGCATTGAGGCCCATGTCAGAGATAGATGCCATGAGATACGCCACCTTGCATTTGGAGGGCGCAGCTCATGACTGGTGGTCACATGGTATGGTTACTTTACAGCACAACCAGGTGACTTCATACCAGGATTTTGTAGACAGATTGGTGGAGCGTTTTGATAGGAAGGATCCTGAGATATTCTTTCATGATCTTGCACAGTTGAGACAGATAGGCAGCTTGGAGATGTATATCAGTGAGTTTCAACGGTTGTCAGTTATGGTACAGGATGTATCAAAAAGACGGTTGGTCATACTATTCACTGAGGGATTGTCTGAACCCCTCAAGGGTTGGATCAAGGCATTTGAACCATCGACATTACAGGAGGCCATGAGGAAAGCTCGCAGTATGGAGCTTACAGCACCTTCTAGCAAATTCACCCCTAGGAGTTCTACTTCTTTCAAAGATAATAAGAAGTTTGATAAGGAGAAAGGGAGGAAGGTTGATACCAAGGGGAAATCCACCACACCCTTGGATACTGAGGCACTTAATGACCTACGCAGGAAGAAGCTATGCTTCTATTGCAAAGGTCCTTATGACAGGGATCATGACTGTCTGTTAAAGCCTAAGGGGAAGGCCAATAGAGTTATGTGGGCATACTATGAGGACTCAGATTCAGATAGCGCAGTACATGAGGATGTGCATAGTGACACAGAGCCGGAGGTAGAGGCAGAGGCTACAGAGCCTAAGGATGAGTTGGAGTTACATTTGCAGCAGGCATGCTTGTCCAGTATCCAGCAGGAGGGGTCCTTTAGATTGCATGGAGTTCTAGCAGAACAGAAGGTGATTACCCTAGTTGACACAGGTGCTACGCACAATTTCATTGATGCACGATTGGTTGAGCACCGTGGCATTGAGACAGAGGAGTTTGAGGGTCTCCGAGTACAGGTTGCTGATGGTTACACTCTTAAGTGTAATAGGATGATTAGAAACATGCCTCTACACTTGAACAATTATGAGTTCAAAGCGGATTACCATGTAGTTAACATGGGTGACCTAGACATTGTATTGGGGATGACTTGGTTACATTCATTGGGTGAGGTCACTCTCAGACTCAGAGACATGGAGATTAAGTTTGAGGTTGATGGGAGACAGCATGTATTGAGGGCTATCAGAAATAGTGATGTTAGAACTATTTCTTTCAGGCGCATGGAGAGGTTGGTTAGACACGATGGGATTGGATGGGCAGCCATGTGTACTCTCATGCCTACATAGGAGGAGCATCAGAAGGCAGAGTATCACCTTGACATTCAGAGATTGAGAGAACGGTATGATAGGGTGTTTAGTGACATTCCACCTGGTGCACCACCTGACAGGGGAATAGAGCATATCATTGAGTTAGAGGAGGGTGCTAAACCCGTGATGATCACACCATACAGGCATCCTAAGAGACTCAAGGATGAGATTGAGAAAACCATCAAGGAGCTGCTTGAGATGGGGCATATTAGACCGAGCAAGTCTCCTTTTGCTTCTTCAGTAGTGTTGGTGAAGAAGAAGGATGGCTCGTTACGTATGTGCATTGACTATCGGGTGTTGAACAAGAGGACTATTAAGAATAGATACCCTATCCCACGGATTGATGAGCTGATAGATGAGCTTCATGGGGCATGCTACTTCAGCAAGATAGATTTGAGATCAGGATATCATCAGATCAAATTTAGAGAGCAGGATGTGGAGAAGACGACATTTAGATGTCATTGTGGACACTTTGAGTTTGTGGTCATGCCATTTGGGTTGACCAATGCACCAGCTACTTTTCAGTCTACGATGAATAAGGTCTTCCATCATCAGTTGAGGAGATTTGTATTGGTTTTCTTCGATGACATTTTGGTATACAGCAGATCATGGCAGGAACATCTTGAGCATCTGGAGATAGTATTAAGCATATTGCAGAAGGAGTCCTTGTATGCCAAGGAGTCCAAGTGTGATTTGGGTATGACTGAGCTCTTGTATTTAGGACATATTATCAGTTCAAAGGGAGTAAGGATGGATCTTGATAAGATCCGTGCTATAGTAGAGTGGCCTAATCCTGAGAACTTGACACAGTTGAGAGGGTTCCTGGGCCTATGTGGCTTCTACCGTAGATTCGTTAGTTGATACTCACGACATGCAGCCCCTATGACAGATTTGCTGAAGAAGGGGGCCTTTGTTTGGACACCGGAGGCACAGACTTTCTTTGACAGGTTCAAGGAGATCATGACCTCATGCCCGGTGTTAGCCTTGCCTGATTTCTCGAAGCCATTTGAGCTTCAATGTGATGCATCCGGCGATGGTATAGGTGCTGTGTTGATGCAGGACAAGCACCCTATTGCATATGAGAGCAGGAAACTCCGTGGTCCAGAGAGATCTTTCAGCATCTATGACAAGGAGATGTTAGCCATCATGCACGCATTGGCTAAGTTTAGACAGTATCTAGTGGGTGGTAAGTTTTGTATTAAAACTAACCACAACAGTTTGAGGCATTTCCTTAGTCAGAGAGATCTCAACGATAGACAGCAGAAGTGGGTGAGTAAGCTACGAGCTTACAATTTTGACATATCATATGTGAGAGGGACTCAGAATGTGGTAGCGGATGCATTGTCACGTAGACCACATCTCAGTGCATTGATTGAAATATCAGAGGATTGGAGACATATGATAGTGGCAGAGTATGCTAGAGACCCATGGGCGTCAGGGATAGTTGATGGGTCAGTTATTGATACCCGGTATACACTTGTAGATGATTTGATTATCTACAAGAGCAGGATTTTTCTAGTCCCAGGATCGAAGGTGAAACAATCTATATTGAGGGCTCTTCATGATTCACCTACAGTTGGTCACCCTGGGTACTTCAAGACATATAGACAGGTTCGGGAGCGGTTCACTTGGAAAGGGCTTAAGTCAGATGTTTTGCAGTATGTTCGTGAGTGCCCTGTTTGTCAGCAGAACAAACAAGAGCACACCTTTCCAGCTGGGCTCCTACAGCCACTTCCCATTCCAGATCAGAAGTGGGAATGCATATCTATGGACTTCATTACGGGCTTGCCCAAGGCTCAAGGGCATGATTGCATCTACGTAGTAGTGGATAGACTGACGAAGTATGCACACTTCTTTCCCATCACTACTACTTACACAGCAGTACAGGTAGCTGAGGTCTTCTTCAGAGAGGTCTTCAGATTGCATGGGATACCCCGCAGCATAGTGAGTGACAGGGACAGTAGATTTTTGAGTCACTTTTGGCAGGAGGTATTCAGACTTTGTGGCACTGAGCTTACACCTAGCACTAGTTATCACCCACAGACGGATGGACAGACGGAGATAGTGAACAAGTGGGTGGAAGGTTATTTGAGGAATTACGTGGTTGGTCAGCAGAGGGCATGGGTGAGATGGATTCATTTGTGTGAGTATTGTTACAATACCACATTCCACATGTCAATTCAGATGACACCTTTCAGAGCTCTATATGGGTATGATGCGCCTAACTTCATTGATTTGCTGATGTCTGATGTTAGAGTTTCACGTGCCGGGGATTTGCTTCAGGAGAGCAAGGACATTGTTGATGCTCTCAAGGATAATATGGCCAGGGCACAGAATCAGTACAAGCAGTACGCAGATCAGAAGCGGATTGAGAGGAGTTTTGAGGTTGGTGATATGGTTTACCTCATGCTTCAGCCCTACAGACAGTCTACTCTTAAGAAGAGTGGGTCAGAAAAGCTTAAGCCGCGCTATTATGGGCCTTTCAGGATTATCAGGCGGGTAGGAGAGTTGGCTTATGAGCTTGAGCTTCCAGCAGATAGCAGGGTGCACAATGTGTTCCATGTGTCGCGCCTCAAGAAGGCATTAGGACAGCATGTTGTGCCTTCCACAGTGCTACCACCCTTGGATGATGAGGGGAAGTTGATATTGGTGCCAGAGTCTATTTTGGATAGTAGGGAGAAACAGCTCCGCAGGAGAGTTATCAGGGAGTATATGGTGAAGTGGAGAGATCTTCCTGTTGAGGACGCCATTTGGGAGACTGAAGCCATTCTGCAGCATCCTGCATTGAGATTGCTTGAGGCCAAGCAATTTCAGGAAGGGCGGACTGTCATGTCCCCTCTTTAGTATGACATGACACTTTACATGGATTTGCCTATTCCAGACTCTCGTAGGCAGATGGTTGTGATGAGAGAGTCATTTTGGCATTTATTTGGTGATTGGATGGCTCATTATGCTCTTGGAGACATATTTATTATTACTTTTATTTGGGGCCAAAATGTTATTGAGGTGCACTTTTTATTTTATGAAGTAACTTTTTATCTAAAAAGTGCAATGAGGCTTCTAGAAGATTCTATTATGGATACTTCTAGAAAGTCATGGATACTTCTAGAAAAGACTAAGAGGCTTCTAGAAGATTCTATTATGGATACTTCTAGAAAGACTAAGAGGCTTCTAGAAGATTCTATTATGTGTATAAATAGACCCCATGGGTCTCTCATTTGGCATCGAAGTCTATTTTCTCTAGTGCATCTACTTGAGCATTTGTGGAGCTTGAAGGTCTGCAAATATCATTGATCTTTGGGAACGATAACTCCCTTAGATTAGCATAACTGAGGAAGTGAAATATCTTCTGAAGGGTTGCGTTATTGGAGATGGTACTCAACCATTTCATGTTGGATTTCAATTGAAGGTTGATTTGAGGACAGTACGGTAGTGACAGCAGGGCATTCTTGGGACAGTCCAGTCCTCCTTTCATCAGCATTTCATAATCGGAGTTCAAGGAGCGATTTCCAGGTTCCATTGCATGGTTTTTGTTGTCAATTTTTATGATAGAAGTGCACAGTTGTAACAGTCATATATGTATTCAGAAAACAGTCCATTGTAATCAGACATTGCTATCTTGTAGTTGGATTGATATAGTAGAGAAGGTGCATTGCAAGGTCATTGTTCATGTGTGATAGTTTATACATTCTCTTGTCATAAATTTAGTGCTCATGTGTAAGAGTTTGTAACAGTCATACATTTTTAGAAAATTAGTCTACTGAACAATGCAATCAGAATTTGGGAAATTCATGATATATTAGCATTGAAGTCCTTGCATGAATATTTAGAGTTTCATTATTGTTTATTGTGTTACATTTCAATATTGGTATTGTTATCTCAATTGTACTTGATGCTCAAAACAACTATCATATTGAAACACTACATCACAAACAAAACAATTCAGTGCATGCCAAGTGTTTGACAAATTGTCTCAGTTCAGATTTGGGGTTTATTAGTGGCCTTTATAGTAAGGGTCATTACAGAATGGATTCGGGGCATTAAGGGAAAGGGAGAGAAAATCGTCAAAGATGTGCGAGAAATGGCTCTCCATAGGGAATCCACTCTTATGAAAATGTGTAAGCTGAGGAAAGAATGTTATAACGCTCATAAGGCGATTGCCAAGGCATTGCCCCTCAAAAGGGATCTATTTTGGACCTACACTCATATCCCCACACTACATATTATCCTAGATCCCTATGATGTCAATACCTTCAAAGAATGGTATTGGATTCTCAGCATGAAGAATGACATGAAGGATAATATCAACAAAATGCAAGATAAGTGCGATGATGTTTTGTCAAACGTGAAGGATCTTGGTGAAAAGATCCTCAGATCAATGGTCCCTGGCTGGAAGAGTAGTATGATAGATAATGAGGTACAACCACGGTGGGAGGACAGGCTGAAAACCAAAGTCACCTACTCCATGAAGGACCTGGAATTTGCTAGTGGGCTACAGGCAGATATATTGTGTTTTGAGGATCATAAATTATATTGGAGAGAAGAGCTGGAGAATGTAGGTAGCCTCCTAGAGGGTATTCAATATAAAATGTTTAATCCTCTTCTACCTCCAGCAACCAAACTATTTGAGTTGTGCCTAAGATTCCAGGACTACGTTCGGGTAGAACGTGCAGCGGATTGGGATATCTAGGGAGAGTACTTGTGCAACGAGGTCAAATTTGTGTAAAAAAGAGTCTACCTCGAGGAAGGAAAAAGTGCTTTCTTGAAAATATTTGTTTCCTTCAAATTCTAAGTGCACTTTTTCAACATAAAGTTTCTTTCCAACTACCAAAGTCATTGTAAATTTTGGAGCTTCGTGCAAGCAAGTGCACTTTTTGGAGCAGCTTTATGTTTGGTAGTTGGTAGTTATTATTTACCTTATGGTTGGTGTTGATATTTTGCTTTCCATTTATGGGTATGGGCAGCCTTGTTTTAAGGGATGAATCTAGCCCACTTGTTTAAGTTTAATCTTGGCCATTCATCCATTTTGAAACTCTATCTAAAGGAGTTGGTTTCTCCTTTATTTTGAGTAAGAAGTAAAAGATTGTTGCAAAAGCTTTGGCAAAATTTATACAGATTTTAATGGATGTTAAAGTTGTGTCATTTTACTGTGAGTGCATGGTCCTCTTCTCCGCCCTTTTAAATTTGTGCAAATGTATTTAATTTTCAGACAGCTTGTTGAAATATATATTTGATAGAAATCTTGGTTCATACCATTAAGAAATAAATGATTGTTATTCCAGCCGAGGCATACTCCGAGTTCCTCAAAGCGTACCAGTCATGCTTGGAGGTGGCCACAATCCGTTGGCACAAATGCTAGGAGCCACCTCAAATCCTCCATCACACTCCCCAAAGGCTAAAAACTGAACTGAATAACTCCCTGGTGTCATACAACTGCATAGACTTGCAATGCCTTCTGTCAAACTCCAAATCCGTCTCCCTCTACAGCTTATGGCTTCCCTGCCAATGCTTAGCTGCAGGCACAACACTTCCAGTGGTCTTCTGTAGCTCAAAATAAACTGGGGGTCTGGGGGCAACGCCCCCAGCGGGGTCGAGGGGCAGCGCCCCTCGCGGGGTTTGGGGCAGCATCATTTCTGTGATATTTTATGATGTCAAAACCCTTCTTCTACACTCCAATATTTTCAATGTCCAGGCTCCAGATGTCATCGAATCATTTTTCAATCCGTCGTCCTTTTTTTTTTTTTTTAGGCACTGTAATGTAAGAACCCTCGACCCCATCCGTCCGCTTCACTCCCTGCGGTAGCTCGTGGGCTGTGTGTATTGATCCGGCCGTGCGGTGCGTCCCTTTCCCTGGCTGCGCGGTGATGTGCCTTCGGCCGTGTTCGGTGTCTTCTTCCTCTGCGGGGTTTTATTGCCAAGGTCGGCTGTGCGGTGTGGTCGCTTCTTCCTTTCCTCGGCGGTGTGTGGCGTTTTATTCTTCCGCGGGCTGCTTGGTGACTGCCTTCGGTGGCTCCCACCGCACGGTGGTGCCACCGTTGGTGGTGTCACCGCACGGTGGTGTCACCGTCGGTGGTTCCACCGCACGGTGGTGCCACCGTCGGTGGTGTCACCGCACGGTAGTTCCACCGCACGGTGGTGCCACCATCGGTGGTGTCACCGCACGGTGGTGCCATCGTCGGTGGTTCCACCGCACGGTGGTGTCACCGTCGGTGATTCCACCGCACGATGGTGCCACCGTCGGTGATTCCACCGCACGGTGACCATTTTCCCTTTTCTTTTTCTTTTTTTTTTTCTTTTCTTTTTTTTTTTTTTTGACCATACGGTCGCTGTCGTACGACCGTGCTATTTTTTCCAAATTTTTTTATTTTTATTTTTTTCAAGTTGTCTAGAGAGTCTTCGGCTCGAGTCCCCTGTCTCTGGGATCGCTCTTCATCCTTCTCGGTTTTCCTCGCCCAAAAGTCTCCTGCTTTTGTCCCGTGCCTCTCGAGTCGCTTGCCCGGCCTCTCAAGTCCACTTCCATCCTCTCGAGTCCCCCTCCGGACTCCCGGGTGTCCCTCCGGACTCCCGGGTGTCCTTCCGGCCTCTCGGGTCCCCTATGCGCCTCTCATGGTAGGGTTTCAATTTGAACCTATTGGTGGCAAGTTTATTTTCCATGGCCATCCGAAGACCTGGAACCACAAATTCTACAGGGACCATGGTCTCCTTCCCGTACATAAGAAGAAGAAGAATAATAAGGATTTTGAAGATTGCGGTCTTCCACACAGGGTTCCAATCGTTGCCAACACTCTTCGGATTATTTACGTCGCCAGGGTTTGGGGCGTCTCCCTTCCAATATTCTTTGTATTCCGGCAGGTACACTTCTATTGGTTGCTCTGGTTCCTCTACTTCGAGCCTGTAGCTTTGGAACATTTCGTAATCCTCCATTTGCCAGTGGAAGAGCCCGTTAGTCGAGCATACCTCATCTTCAGAACATCCCTCCAATTCTAGCACCCCTTCACTATTCGGCTCCATCGCGTTCTTGCCCTTGCTTTCATCGGGACCCCCTTCCCCTTTATTAGAATCCTCTGAGTCCGAGTCTGAAGAGGCGAGCTCTTCGCTGACATCTTGGGTGTGTAGGTCAATGGTATATTTTCGCCCTCCCTTCTCCATGGAAAGTGTATTTTTCTTCCAGTTGTGGTTTACCCTTGCATTGATCAACCACGTTCTTCCCAGGATGGCGTCATAGCCTTTCTTCTTCGAGGGAATAACCACGAAATCTAACAAGAATGGTTGCGTACCAATCGTCACTTGCTGGGCCATCAACAGGCCGAGTGGCTTAATGCCGTGTTGGTCCGCTCCCACCAGGTTGAATGTGGGTGGCCACAGGGTGGGCTTCTCCAGCCGCTTCCATGTTTCTTCTGGTAGTACATTCACCCCAGATCCACCATCCACAATGGTGTCCTTCAGAATGGTCCCACGGATACCCATTTCTACCATAGCTGGGTGTCTACCACTGCTCAAGGCTAGTAACATCGGGTCAGTCGAAGGGCTGACGGAAACCTCCACCTGTGGTGTACTCTTCGAAGCGGTGGCGGGAACCCCTACCTGTGGTGCACTCGACGATGCGGTGCTTTGCACATTGGTGAGGATGGCAGTCCTCAATTGTGGCATAGAGTCTAGAAGGTCTTTTACCTTTATCGGCACCTCTATCTGCAAGATTTGCTCAATGATGTTATTTTCCGCTTTCGTACGGAATGATGTACTCGCCACCTCGTTGTCCCGTCGTTCGGTCGTCATCTCACGTTCAATATTGGCCTTTGCCTCCCGTAATCGCTCCTTCTCCGTACGGGGGTCGGGATAAGTGGCTTTTTTCGTCTGGGCGCGGGTGATCGCCAGTACTTCTTTCTCACCAGTCTTCTCAGCCTTCTCAATGTTGAGGAGATTAACCCCTGCCTGCGGGCAATTTGCGTCCTCATGGTCGCCTGGCCCACACCAACGGCAGAGGTGCTGAGGGGTGGCTTCCTTCGTGCAATCACGAGCGAAGTGCAACCACTGATTACAGGCCCTACATTGGATAATTGGCCGGCCCTTGGCGTCATACTGGATACGGCTTCCGTTATTGTTATTGTTGCCTCTTCCTCGCCTGTTGTTTCGGTAGCCGCCAGACGAGGCGTTGATGCTCGCAGGCTGGGACGTGCCGGCTGACGCAGATGGTTCTGTAAAGAGAACCTGTTGGTTACGGGTCCTCATATTGTACAGACACTCCTTGGTAAGGTGTCCGGCAATCTGGCAAATATCGCAAAATGCTTTTTTCGGACAAGACCCCTTGGTGTGTCCATCGGTACGGCAGTCCGTGCACCATAAATCCCCTTCGTCGCCTTTGCTTGTGCTTCCTTTGGTTGCCTTTATCTCTCTCATCATTCGCTCCATATCTTTCTGGAGAGCCCGTACCTTCCGATTAGAGTCGTCATCACTGCTATCACTTTTGTCAGAAGAGGAATCATCCTCCGACGAGGATTTATTTTTCTTCTTCTTGGACGTCTTCTGTTCACTTTCTAAATCCATTGCCCTGTTATAGGCGTCGGAGTATGAAGAAGGAGGTACTAGCTTCATTTTTCGTCTAAGGGATTTCTTTAGACCTTCCACGAACCATCGTTTTTTCAGTCCGTCTGCCGGCTAGTTCTCCATCTTTCCTAGCAGCTCTTTGAGCCGCCGGCTGTAGGTTCGAACAGTCTCGTCCTTTCTCTGTTTTGTGCCGTAGATTTCAGCTACGATCTCATTATCGTCTCTTAGGAGACAAAACTCTGCTTGAAATTCCTTCTTCAAGTCTGCCCATGTGCTAATTTTAGCCTTATCCGTATCCGAAAACCAGTCGATGGCTACGCCCCTCAGGGTTGCGGGAAACTGTGTTACCCACTCGTCCTCATCGGTAACACCATTCGCTCCCCAAATTGTTTCACAAGTGCGACAGTGGCGGACAGGGTCTTCTTTCCCATCCCCATGGAACTTTGGAAGTTTTTGTTTTTGTGCCATGCCTTGTCTTTTTACTACTGGTGGCTGTTGTCCTACTCCGGATGGGTCAGATCCTATAAGGGGTGCTTGACCGCCGTGCCCCGGTGTCCCTCCGACACTCCTGGCAGCCCCGGTGTCTTCTCCCTCTTCTGCCTCCTCCCCACTCCTTGGAGTTTTCCTAGCCTCTGGTGTGTGTGGCAAGTCCCTCAAATCCTTCAACTGAGTTTTGGTACACTCTATCCTGCGGCGGGTTTCCGCAAGTAACTCCTCCCGACTCCGTGGGTGGCCGCTGGCCTCACCGTCCCCTTCGGAGCGTTCCTCCTCTCTTCGCTTATACCTCTGTCGCCTTTCCGCTTGCTGTTCAAGGATCAAGGCACGTTGGGCTACTGCACGTTCATCTATATATTGTTGCTTATTTTTGTCTTTATTCAGTGTATTGGGCATTAATTCCCAGACCGCTTTCTATATACTTAATGACATAAAAAATAGAACACTTTTATTCACTCATAATGTGGAAGACAAGTTTATGCCAACAATATGACATAATTATTACAATAAGTGTTCTTTATTCCGCCCCGTATGGCTCACGGTTCAAATGCCCCTGACCTGGCGCCATCTCGTTCTGCTTCCCGTTCCTCGTATTGTTGCAAAATTTCTTGGCGTCGCTCCTCCCGGGCAATCTCCTCCAGGCGAGCTTGTTGTGCCAACGATGTTTGTGCTAGCAATCGGGGGAGATGGTTCATCAACCGATTTACCTCCGGACTCACTTCCAACGCTATCCAGACGGCACTTGGTGGGACTTCTGCCTTCGCCGCCTCTCGTCGAACGTAGGTCTGAATGGCTACTTGGAGTAGAATTGAAAATTCTCTCGTCGCGGTGTCTTCTCCTACATAGAGTTCTGTTTGGGTATCGTCGACTTCTGGGTTTATTTCAGCAATGGGTAGGCCCATTGGGTTTGTGCGCCATCCGTGTCTTCCGTTCCGAGTTCGTCTAGGCAACGGCGCCAAATGTTTACCTCACTGGGTAAACAGGAAGAATACAGAAACTGAACAGTAATGCACAATGCAAATACAAGAGAAGTACCAGAATAAGCTTGCCATTAATGTCAAAGGATGTTCATATTATAATCTGTTGTCAACATTACATGTCCTCCAACACCCGGAGGTGGTACAATATATGACAGCCGAAGGGGTGCGACACAACCGTCGCAACTCCAACTACCTACCCGTCGGCTAACTAACTGACCGCCGTAACTCATTATTACCGACGACAACATAAACATAATATACCAACATAACATAATGATTATTCCCGTCAACAATGGTTAGTCTGAGCCCAATTTTATGCTAAGTGCGGTTGTTAAATTTGAATGAATGGGTGTGAAAATCCAACATTTATATTCAGCAATTTGAAAATTTAAAGTTCCTAGATGATTGCATTGGTTTTTACCTAGTTGTGCTCATTTGCTGGCAAAGTAACTTCTGGTTATTTTAATATTTTCGTCTATGTGTCCCAATATGCTGTCTTAGTTAAGTTAGCTAGCTGTTCTTATTACTCTCTATCCTTATCCCTTTTTCCCCTTTTTCTTAACCACAAGTCAAAGCTAAAGCAGCATCATGTTAAAGATAAATCAGATAAAATCAAACTATAAGATCTTAGGGAACCTGTGCGAAACCAATTCTGTCTAACCGTAAGTCCCCTTTGTGTTTTCAGCAAAACACATCAACTGTTGAGCTATCTTGCAGTCAAGACTTGACAATCGAAACCTTGAGGTCGTCCCCATTGATCAATTCAAACAGCATTAGGGATTTCCTTATCTCAAGAGAGGATTGGAGAGAGTTGTAGTTCCGTGATTTTAGCCACGACAACACTACATATATTGCATTTATTAGGTCAAATGAAATTAAGAATATTATATTGTTTGATAATTTGTAAAAGACTATTAAAAGTTTGGTATTTGAATATTGTTTTGTCAATCATTCTTTTCTGTTTCTCAATAATCATCTGAAGTTTGAGGCTTTATTTCTGACAGTTAACCATAGTTTTATTACTCTTTGTTTCCTAGGTTGTAGAATCAGATGAATTGTCAACACCCATTTCATCGGCAGAAGAAGTTCCAGGTGAGGAACTGTAAATTTCCTTCCTTTTTTTTCCCTTCCCTTTATTTTGCTGTTCTCCCAAGGAAATTGAGTTCTATATGACATGAAGAAGTGATGTTTCCTAGTTTGAATGTCAGCTAATAGACTCAAATTGGCTCTCTAGAAGAAAAGTGCTGATAGAAACTCTCTCGTAGTACAACTCAAACTTGGATACAAATTGTATGCATAAGTAGGCTTAAATCTCTATGGTATGCTTTGTTTGACCCCTTCTTTTTGCACCTTGTGGTACATGCCACTTCTTGGTTGATCTGTCTTTCTCTCAAACTGCTTATCTATTTCAGCAGAGATAGATTAACTATCTCTGCCTAGTTTGATGCCTTCACCTGGGCCTTGGTGGACTAGGATAGACCCAGTCATTCAATGAGGTTTACTAGCTGTCTCTTAATTGGCAGTGATCAGATTCTAATAGCAAAAGTTATTCTTTTGCTTTAGATGGTACACATATACTAGCTAACCATGGGAATAGTGGCCTGTAACAATTACTCCCTCACACTATTGTTAACAGTTAAACTAGTCAAGCTTAGTTAGAGCCAAATGATTGGGTCTTATCAATACCAAAGTCTTGTTTCATGCTAGTAGACCTAATATCACATAATGATTTCTGTTCATTTCAGCAGACAATGAAGGAACTGATACAATCAAGGATAGGGAGACAAATGAATGATGACCTTTCTCTTCGTAACACTTCGCAACACTTCTACAGGTGTTTCAATGGTCAGATAGTGTTCTACAAAACACTTTAGCCAAACCTAGGAGAACAAAATTGCCAAATATAGTCTTCAAATTAGATAATTTTTTAGGTAAGATTTCACAGTTTTCCTTTAGGTTTTTACACATTTGACTCACTGCTTTATTAATAAACTTGGACACGTTTGAGATACACAATAATTTTGGTTTTAATATCAAAATAACATAGATGTACTATTTTCACAAATAGGAACTATTAGAAACAATTTGAGCACAATAAATAATAACAAAATTGTTGATTTCATTAACAATATGGTTGCAAGATTACATGATAGTTTCTTGGAGAGATCTGGACAACATCAACTGATATTCGATAGATCCTCATCACTCTACAAAATTCCCAAACTGAAAACATAAATTAAGAATCCAAAACAATACAACTATTGGAAAACTATGTGGTATGGATTGACAATTTTGGCATTTCCTTCTCCTTAAGCCCTTCCACTTGCATATATAACTTCAAGAGTCTTTTTTCCACCGCCAACCTCCCATAAAATCTGAAATAGCAAACCTTGCTTCAATACAAAACTTCTTTTATCAATCTCTTCAATATGGCACCAAAAGGATGATAACATTCTAAGAAAGATTAAGAGAGAAATAAGCAATGTAATTCCTCTATCAATGTGGCATCAACTCCAATGTCGAGATAAATTAGGATGAAATAGTTAAGTCTTGAGTGCTGCCATCCTCCAGGATGAGCCAAAGAGATAATTTAGACTCTAATTGAGGATATGCAAGACTCAAAGATATGGCATGCGAGGCTCAAGATGACATACAAGATTCTCTCTTATTTGCAACTCTTCCTCCATATGGGGTGCATCAGTCAGGGATAAAGGCATGCAAAAAAGGATGGGACATGCAATTCGTAATTCCCTTCAAGATTAACTCTACAAACTTCTCTTTCCAAGTGCTTGATTGCTAGTCATCAACTTATGTGGCAAATGGAGCCCTCTACATATCTTGGCCACTATTCGGAAGGGGAAAGGGACTGAATTTACAAATTACAGAAGATCAATGATTATGTTGTCCTCCACACCTAAGAAGCCAATAGTTAGAGCCAGCAAACAAAAAAATAAAACAAAATATCTTTAGTTGATGCTGATTGCTTAATTCTCCAAATACTCCTCATTAGGAGCATACACCATTCTACAGCTCCTTAAGTAATAAAGTCAAAGATGATTTACAACTTAATTACAACTTTAGTGTGATTTTCTTTTAGTAAAGAATCACCAACTTATTACATCTCCAGGGTGATTTTCTTTTAGTAAATCATTCTTTCCCCATTGGAGGCTACTGGAATTGAAACTCAGCATTTGAAAATAAAATTATGTATGCTAAAATGTGATGTCACGGAATGGTTGCTGCCAAACTTCTTTACAGTTGGTGTCCAAAACTCAAAAACTTAAAAACTATAATTCATGGGGTACATTTAGGTATGCAAACAGTTGAGCTGAGTACATATAAGTTCGGTCATGTAAAAACAAAACAGTATATTTTGACCATAATATGTCATGGATGAAATCTTGTAGACATCATATTTTTATTTTTTCATCTTGTCTATTACTATTTCTTGGAATTTGTCACAATTTCATTGGATTATTGGTTGTTCTTTTCCAAAATGCAGTCTGTGTACATGGAACATACAGAAAGAATCTGGAATCAATTTTTAAGAGTGGTCTTAGTCGCATGAAGAGGCTCCAAGTCCACTTTGCAACTGGTTTGCCACATGATGGTGATGTTATTAGTGGTATGTTTTCTTGCCAACTCTTTGCCTTTGGTTGTCTCTTTTGTGAGATTAATCAAGCAGACATACACATATAATATTACAGTTATATCACAAATAGTAAATACATAAATTTTATAGAGTAAACTAAGAAATAAACAATAAATATTCTATGATTGAACCATGATAAAGTAGATAACAAAAGAGCCATCAAGATATAACTAGGCCAATGGACAAAACGAATATATTGAATTGCAGAACACAAGGGGAATTGTGCATATCTTGTGAGTAGAGTGCATTAACACTAATAGCAGGAGCATTTTGGATAACATTAATCCACTCACATCAAACTATTAATTGACCTTCTATAAAAAATCTATATACATTTATTAGCTGATCACACTTCTAAGGGAACAGTGAGACTCTAATTAGTAATTCAGTGCTTGAAAAATGTATGCTAATGTGGTTGCTACAGCATTAGAGAATGCTAAAAATGTTGTATGGATTCTAATGAGATTCTCTGTAATATTTAGGGAAATTATGGTCTTCCCCTATTTATTAAGTGCTTTAATTATGGTCTTTTAGTTCTGAGGTTAAGGGTTTAGGGAAATACCTTAGCCTCTATTGTAGATAATCAGAGATTGATTGAGGGCTTGTATGTGATACCAATCTGTTCCACGCTTTTTTTTCCCTTTTCCTTCCTGTTGACGTGGATAAAATCGCGGAACTACGACTCCATCCGGCCAACGCAGAATAGAATGCTAAGTATCCTATCCTCTCTTGAGATAAGGAAATCCCTAATGTTGTTTCAATTGATCAATGGGGATGACCTCAAGGTTTTGATTGTCAGGTCTTGATTGCAAGATTACTCAGTGATTGATGTGATTTGCTAGGAGCACAAGGGGACTTACGTTTTGCAACAAGTTGGGCTGCTGCAATTCTCGGACTGGGAAACAAAAGCAAAAGAGAAGGGTTTAGGAAGGCTAAAGACAAGGATGATAACAATTGATGCAGCAGGTAGACAGATTTCGATAAACCAGTTCTCGTTTTGCCAGAGACACCCTCACAACTAGACAAGAGTGCAAGCTCCAAGGGATGAAGGATTTTCAGACCAGAGACATTCGTTTTAGGCACCCAATTCTGGCGCAGCCTAAGACGAACACCTGCAGTTGAACTAAGCACAGTTTGGGTTCAGACTAACCATGCACGATGACCTACAATCAGCAGATTGCCAATGGTATGAACCAGAAATGCATCAAATACCCCTCTACACTTCACCATTAAAATCCTTGCACTCTAAAATTAACCATCTGAAAGAAACCATGCAAATAGACTAAACAAAGACAACAAACACCATATTTCAATGTTCATATATTTGCTTCAGCTGCCATTACAACAATTTCTGCAGCATCTCTATGTTATGCCTAAAATCTAACCTATTCTAACTCTAAAATCTAACTACAAAATTCTAACCCTTTACAATGAGAGGCATCCTGCCTTTTATAGATTTTACATGTCAAACCGGTGGTCGGGATTGATTGCATCTAAGGGTCCTGATCTACCTTCCAGAAGCATGGCAGCTTTAACCCATGCCCATTAAACTCTCAATCATCCACCCAACCACTCTCCTCAGCTACCTACAACTGTTTGGATTCAATTTGGGTCTATCTGGTGGTTGGACATAACTGTCCACAATTTACCTGTTTCCCCTTTGTTTCAAAATATCTTGAGTGGGGCCCACAGGCAGTTTTACAATAAAACAGTTTCAGTTTTCAGAAACGAAACTTTTGGAATTAAATCCGGCTGTGTATTTCTCGAGAATGCATAGACTTGTAGCATTCAGAGTGTTCTTTGGTCTTTGGTCTCAGTGGTGGACTTTAGCTTGTTGTTCAACGACACGCTTCCCAATGCTTGGTTTTGATCTCGCACTCTTGCATCTTCACTCCTGGCTTTGATCGCGATTTGGATTCTTGCATTTCAGGTTGATGCCTTAGCTCTTCCTCGACGTTGTCGATCATGATCCTGCAAGCAATCAATTTCAACTTTAATCAATTAATTTGAAAAATTAATTAAATTCATTTAACAAACATTAAATTTTAACGTCTGGCTTCGTCTTGGTGGAGTTCGGGCTCGAGAAGCTCTTTGTGAGATGTATCTTTTATGCCTTTCCTGAAATGTACAATCTGACCCTTCGTCTTGATGGCGTTTGGGTGATTTGAATCTACTGAAGCTTCCTGGCTTACTGGCGAAATAGAGCGATTTTGCCCTATTGTTCAATTTCAGCCTATAAGTTGGTTTTGTGAGCTTACTCCTTTTCTGAATTTTTTGGCCCTAATGGCTTCTTTGCATGATTCGGAGACTTACTTAAATGACTTTCAAATTTGGCTTATGGCACAATTTGTGAACTTGGTGAGTTTCGGGCTTTGTCCCCTCCTTTCTAAGTCTCACTTCTTTTTATTAATCTTGGCCTTAAAAGACACTTTTCCCGATTTTGAACTCCTTTACGATCTCGGCCCAAATGAGGTCTTGGCCCGAATTTGATCTTTTTCTCCCATTTCGGCTTGCAAGGGGAATTTGTGAGTTTCGTTTTAAGTTTTTTGGGTTGGATAACTTTCGGGCTACCAAGCCGATTTTGGAAGTTGTTTTGATTTCGGCCAAACAGGCCTATTTGCACGACCTTGGTTTTCATTTTAATACGCCCTTTCTATGGATTTCGGGCTATCAAGATAAAATGCGTGATTTTTGTACTCCTATATTTTCGGCTTACTGGCCGAATTTGCAAATTTCAGTTGATTTTCGAGTATTTTGGGAAGAATGCATGACTTTGGAGTTTACAGTTTTTGTCCTATGGGGAAATCACGCGATTTTACTTGAGAACATTTCGGGCTGAATGGCAAGTTTGAGAGTTTAAATCATCGTCTAAGATTTTCGGCTTGACAAGCAGTTTTGCAAACTTTGGCCTAGAGAGAAACTTTGCACGATTTTACACTCATTTTCGGCTAAAAAACTTTTTTTGCGCGATTTTCAACTTCTAAGTTTTCGGCCTACATGACAATGTTGCAAGTTTAATGTTTTCTTTTACGCTCAAAAAACGACCATTCACTCGATTTTGCATTTCGTGAAACTCAAGTTTTTTAGGAAAGATGTGCGGCTTAGATGTGTTTTGGCTCAATCGCACGATATTCATTTTTTGTGACTTTAACTTTTGGACATTTTTCCCTCTTCCAATTTCGCCCAAAAGACGAAAATGCATGACCTCCACCTCTCGGCCCAAAAACTAGATTTGCACACTTGCGATTTTGATGTTCTCTCATCTTCTCTTTAGCGATCTTTGAATGATTTCAACGTTATGGTAATTGTCATCTTACTGGTAAACATATGTGACTTGGGATTGCTTGGTTTGATTTTGGGCAAAATGGAGATTTTGTGAGATTCTACACTACTTAGATGAACACCGAGATTTTCCTTACCTCGCGATTTTGTTGCCCCTACCCGTTTGACTCAAAACGAACTTCGGGTGATGGGGACTTTGGACGATTTCTCTCTTCTACCGGGCAGATCAAACTTAGAATGGGGTCCCCTGTCAAAGACGGGGTGTGTGTGTGATACGCACAACACTTTCCTTCCTTCCTTACCTTCTTCCAATTGACGAGGGAAACTATTTATCCTTGCATCCATGGGAAGTCACGCCCCAAGGAGGCACTCCTTTAGCAGTGGTGACTTTCTTGAAGAGTTGCCACCCTCTATTACTTCCGTTATATTTGTTACATACTGAAATGAAATAATTCTATGTAACATGCTTTAACATTCAAAAACAACAACTTAGCAGTTTAACAGAAAGGAAAGAAACACTAAAATATATATATATATATATATATATATATATATATATATATATTCTTTGAATTACAATTAACTGAAATGAAATTAGATATAACTGAAAGCTTGAAATAAACAAGATCTATGCTGAAGTGTGAATATAAGATACCAAAGTAACTTTAAACATTTCTATTGGATTGAAAGGAAAGGTTTAGAAAGTACATTTCTCCGGATGTCATTATTCTGAAACTTTCTGATAACTTTATCAAATGACCAATGAAGAGGGAAAGTATCATCAAGGCGCTTTTCTGTCCAACCACGGACTTATTAGTCTCCCATGCCATATCCGACTGGATTGGCCCGACCCTTAATAGGGAGGTAACGGAAAGTGGAAATTTAGGCCATTGGAGACTTGGTGTTTAAGACTTACACAAACTAGTCGGTCATACACTATGGGTAACCCCCAACTAGTATGACACTTTTCACTAGAGGTGTATCTAGTTCTAGTGATTTGACGGTAGCTTGTATTATGCAGCGCCACCTTGGCCGAGGTACAAACATTGCAAGCACGTTAAACATGTTGTCAATAATCACCACCCTTCTCGGCATAGGTCTAGGATCAAGTAGGTTTAACCAACAAAGAGTCATAGCTGAACTCACTACAACTAATTCCCTGGATTGGGAAGGTAAGGGGCTTAAGAGCCACCAACTGTTCGTTTGATCTTTAAGTTTGGAATGAACACCATGCACAACATGTCTATGCTGTCATTGCAATTTTGAGGGTATTCTCTTTAATTGAGATGCTAACTGCATCATGGTACAGTTGTGCTCCTCTTACCCATTTCCTTCCTAGACTAGAGTTTCAATTTTTAACATGAGCTAGAGATGATAAATCTTAGATAGATAGATCATTCTTACTGCTGTTATGATTTTCAGACTTAGAAAATTCTGGACAGCTCAAATAAAGAGAGTAAATTCTTCATATTACAGGTCTTTTGGATATGCACACCCTCTAACCTAAGCGGTATCATTCTGCATAACCTAACAGTTACACTCACCTTCTTCCAAGCGATACATTAAAGATACATTAAAGCTTAACTCTGCTGTGATATATTTCAGTTTGGGTCAATTTTGGAATTTAGTTGACTATGAAACTTCTAACTGCTCATATTATTTTGAATAAGCCCAACATATTTATATCAGTTCTATAAGATTACTCTTGCCCTTTTGTTCTCGTTTTACTTCAGAATTTATCTGACAGTCCCTTGAAAGAATTAATTCCCAATTTGTTAAAGGCAGCTATAACATCTATGCTCATTGATTATAAGTAATAACCCATTCTTCATACTTACAAAGAAAGGCATGTTTGATTATAAACATACAATCCTTCATAAACATCTAATATATATACCCCTGTATGCTGGTATGGGATTTTAAACTTATCTTGCTTCTTAACTAATGCTTCGAGGCATTTTTTTTAAGAGAAAAAGAGAGTTGAACAAGAGTTATGATTAACCCTACTGCAGTTCAAGAAATCTTATCACCTGAAGAAGAAAGACACTCTAATTGGTACGATTTGACAACAACATTCCAATAGCATAGATATCCTTTCTTTCTCATTTTAGAACAAAATAAGAGAGAGTTTTCAATTTATTATGCACATTGTAAATGTAGAAAGCAAAGTGGGTGTTGGGTCTCAAATCAACAGATTGGATAGGTTCTAAAGAAATGCCAACTCCTATGATCAAACCCTCCAATTGACTTGGCCAACTTATAGAGTGAACCTATTTGGTTACCAACTCTCTCACTTTAGGCTCTGCAGGACCTAGGCGGGTATACCTACTCACTAGTTGTTCCTTCAACCAATGCTTTTTATAGCAGATTTAGTGTCTTAATCGGATATCTCCTAGTCTCAGAATGGCATACGTTTCTTAAACAGACTGATTTCAGATGTGTGTATTGATCTATGTATCTTACAAAAGTATATATGTTACACTTTGGGTAAATTACCTACTATACCTACTCTACTAATCCTAATGCTTAAAAGTAAAGGGTAACTGGTATGGTTAAAGGGTTTGTTTACAAATGATTAGTGCCTTTCCTCTTATTTGGGCTACAGAGTCTTATATTTCGTCAGGACTTATTGTGTAAACTTATGAGACAGTTTTTAAACCCACCCCCTCTCGGCAAGTCTGTCAGTTATTGTTTCTTATGAGCTCTACTTCAATGTCTATATTGTAAACCGCTTGAATGAATTTAACCCTAACTTTAAGAGACCATCCAAAGAAGAAATACATGGAACAATTACAATTCACAAGTAAATCTTTTTTGATCCAAATCTACAATATGAAACACAAAATTTCACTGGAAGAACACAAATAACCTTATCTCCTTTACATAATATCACAAGCAACTGCCTTCTAAAAATATGTTTACTCTCAACACATATGAGAAAGAAAATGCAACTGGTTATTTTTGATAACAAGTTTAAAAGTACAAAATTGCCTCCACCTCTTGTATCTCTATCCTCCTCTCTTTACATTTTACATCACACATATATATGTGGTTGAATGGTTTTCATACCCCTTTGGGTGAAAAGACACCCCCCTTTTAAATAAAAATAATTGCAAATCCCGAAATTGTCTTAGTTTATGTAATTAGTTGTCACTTTACAAGTTTTTTAGGCATATTAGAGGTATTTTAAGGCTATTTTATGGGTATATAATGGATAAATGGTCTTTAAATGATGTAAATACCCCCTTTGGTGCTTCACAGTCCATTTTTTATGCCCATTATTGCGTTTATGTTATGGTTTCATATTGTGCAACAAATATAAAACATATTACTTGTACCTATTCAATATATATATATGTGTGTGTATATATATATATATTTAGAATTTTTCTTATTCCTTGTCTTGGAATCTAGAATTCTAAAAATTGCAAAATTTAGGGTTCCAACACTCGGCAAACCAAAAAATTGGACTCGGACTTGGACTCGTGAAAGACTCGCAAAAGACTCGACAAAAAAAATCCTGTAGTTTTACAAAAAAATATAAAGAAATTAATGCATTTAAAGAACATAAGAGCCATAATTGAAACATTACACATGTCATGATCTACAAACATTCAATATTTGAAATTTCATCATTCATACTCCTAGTTTCAAACTTTAAAATGTATAATAGCAGGATAAGTTTATAAATGTTTACAAAATTACATATAATGATATGTCCAAATGTGAAAAACAACAATGAACAAACTAAAGAGAAGACTACATCTTCCTATTTCCAGCTCTAGTGAAAACCAGGGAGGGATAGAACTAGAGGGTCTAGTTCTAGGAGTCCGATGTGGGTTCTCCAGCTCGCCAAAATTAGGTTGAGGGTAGCACCACTTATTGGGGTCTGAGGGTGAGAGAGGGAGGGGTAGAGAGATAGGTCTAGATCTTGAGGGAGAGAGGAGAGAGTAAGATAGAGAGTGGTAGAGAGAGGGGATAGAGGAAGAATGACAGGGAGATAGATAGGTCTAAAATTTGGGATAGATAAAGTGAGTGAGATAGAGAGAGCGAGAGAATTCTAATAGGAGCCTACTGATTACTGAAATTTGACTGTCTGAAAATTTAAAAGATCTTTTAAAACCTAGAATTTGTATTATAATTCCTAGATATCTAAAACCACTCTCAAACATCGTGCCAATATATACATGAAATATAACTTAAAGTATAAGAATATACTTAAATGTTATATTTCATGTATATATTCTGATGAAGATAATGAGGTTGTTCTAATCTTGTTTCCTCTCCTTCAAACCCTACAAACCTATTTTCAGCAAGCAACAATGCCAAATGAGTGAAAAAAGTAAAAATAAAATACTTAAAATCATGGTTCGGTGTGTTTAGTGAATGGCGCGAGTCCAAGTGAAAGACTCGCGAGTCCCAGTGGAAGACTCGTGCGAATCTACTCAAAAAACTCGCAAGTCCTTGGGAAGGATTCGCCAGGTTTCATCTCGTGAATCCTTGGCAAATCGACTCGGCTCGCCAATGGACTCGCGAGTCTTGGCGAGTCCCACGAGTTTTAAAACTATGGTAGAAAGAATATCATACTGCTAAGTAATTCTATTTAACTCTTTCTTTCTTATTTCCTTTTCATTTTTGAAAGACAAAAATATATGCCCAAGTTGTAGGGTTTAAGGAGTATATCATGACCAAAACAATGAGGAATAAAGAAGCTGAGCTTATCTTGCACCACGCCCTTCATAGTGAGTCCCCTCCATTTTCCACGTATCAAGAAAGCCTCCAATCCTTAAACCTACAGAGCCAAAATGTATTCTCCCAGCGATCAGAAGAAAAGAATGTGTCATTTTTCCAAAATTCCGGCTATATACTTCCCCCCTTGCATTCCTCCCATTTTTGCCCTAATACCGCATATTCTTCCCAAATCTGCTCCAGGAAGTGTCACGCCATGCGTGCCTATCCTCAGTTACGCAAAAAGAACTTCCAAAGCTTCTAGGAGAGTAATAATTTAATACCTACGGTGCTAGGATAGGGTTAATGTTTTATGCAATACCATGCTTTGCCACAATTATACTTTATGGCAGCTTTAGAATGATTTAATTCAATATTAAAGTCCTTTTACCTTTTTCATACTTACCTTTGTTAAAATTGCCAAATAGAGTTGGCTTAAGTATTTTAAAAAAATGAACCTTACCTTGCAAAAATATTAATATAATATATTCATATATTTATATATATGAATCTATACATCTTATGTATGCATGTCCATGGGAGCACGTATACACTCATGTATACGTACTCTCATATACATGTATTTGCATAATATATATAAATATATACATGCTATAAAACATTAGCCACTGCAATTTTTTTAATTTAATTATTAAAAATAATAATAAATTAATTAATAATAATAACAAATTAACTGGGAAACCAAACAAATGGCTTAGGGTCGTGAAACCCTAAAATCTCTAAAAAGACCACTAAAGGTTACTTGACGCAACGGACTTACGGTAATAACATGGTTATAACATGGTTAATTGAGAGACAACCTGACTCAAGGTTAAAGTTTCCAAATGGCATCAATTTTTCCCTCTCCTTACCTTCGACCTAATGATACTTCCCCTCCCTTCTTGGAAGACAATGATCTCCTGCACACACTTGGCCAATTCAATCAGTTAGATCAAAATCTTGTCATACTTTGACATTTCAAAATATCACAAACAAAAGTAAAACATCTTAATGTCATATTGTTAATTATCAAAACATCAATCTAACAATTATGTGTCATCAATTCATTATTCTAAGAACAATTAGCATCATTCAAATATGCATAAACATCTAGGACATCATCGTCATTCAATTAAAACATGAACATCTAGGGTACGTTCATTCAATTTAAAACATGAAACATCTAGGGCACGATTAAACATCTTGCAAGTGTAGCATAGATCAACTAGGGCACACATATAACATGGCATAATGACAACATATAAACAACTAGGGCACAAGTGGGATGCAACATATCCTTCCCCAGGTTGTGAATGATCGTCCTCGATGATTTAAAGTATCTTTTTTAAACAAAATGAGAATAACATTGTTTATCCAGTATTTAAAAAAAAAAAGTTTAACTATTGAAAACATTAAACAAATGAGGGAATTGTTGATGGATTTCATTATAATCCTCCTAGGTGGCACTGTCCTCAGTATACTGATCCCACTGGACCTCGCACTGAGTGACTTCTCTGTTACGTAAGCGCTGCTTACGTACCTCGAGCACCTTGATTGACTTGATCATGACCAACCTTGGGCCTTGTACTTGCAAGGAGTTCCAGTCAATCATATGTGAAAAAAACAAAAACATACTTTTTCAAATAGGAAACATGAAATACGTCATGCAACCGGACAAGAGCTGGTGGTAGAGCAATTCAGAAAGCGACCGGTTTAATGATTTCCAAAACTTCAAAGGATCCTACATAATGTGGAGCTAGTTTGGAAGACTTTCCAAATTTTATGTCACTCTTTTTTGGTTTTACTCGTAGAAGCACCTTCTCTCCCACCACAAACTATCTGAGAGTATGCTTTGCATTTGCATAGCTTTTTTGCCGATCATTAGCTTCTGCTAACCTTTTTTAGATCAGCCTTACTTGCTCCTCCATTTTTGAGAGTATTTCTGGATCGAGGGTTATCCTATCTTCCAACTTATCTCAACTGATAAGAGTTCTACACCTCCTTCCATATGGTGCTTCGAAGGGCACCATCTTAATGGATGACTAGTAGGAATTGTTATAGGCAAATTCAACCAAGGGAAGATAATCTTCCCATTTGTAGTGTTGATCCATGCAGTACATTCTTAAAAGGTCCTCCAAAACCTGATTGACTCTTTCTGTCTAGCCATCTGTTTCAGGGTGATAAGCAGAGCTTATGTTCAACTGAGTTCCTAAGGCTGCTAATAGAGTTTGCCAAAATTTGGATGTCATTCTGGCATCCCTTTTTGAAATCATTTTCTCGGGTACTCCATGTCACCAAAATATTTCTTGCACAAATTTATAGGCTATGGTAGGTGCTCCATTTGATAGGTTCCTCGGAATAAAGTGAGCTATCTTGGTTAGTCTGTCAACCACTACTAAAATGGTGTTATGTTTGTTCCTAGACATAGGCAATCCTTGGACAAAGTCCATGCTGATTATCTACCATTTCCAGTCAGGTACTGCGTTGGGTTGTAACAACCCTATTGGGTGTTGATGTTCAGCCTTAACTCGCTGACATTCGAAACAGCAGGCCACAAACCTTGCGGCATCCTTTTTCATCCCTTTCTAGAAATACAAAGGTTTGATGTTAGCTCGCAGTTCAATTACTCCCGAGTGTCTGGAATAGGGTGTAAAGACCCCTTGTCTTCCAACCACTGAATTTTTAATAAATACTGAATGTAATGCTGATTTTGTTTGTTTTGGGAGTTTTGTAATTTTTTTGTGTTTTGAGGGTTGTAATGATAAAAAGCAAGCACATAAACTTTAAAGTAAATTCTGAAATTCTGAAACTATACTGATCAGACAATAATATTGATAGACAACCTTTATTGTAATTCTATTTCAATGGTTTCTAGCATAATGGTTGACACTTGCATACTAGTTTTGAAATCAGATTTTGAAATAATGCCTTTCAACCGAAAAAGCAACAAGTTTCAGCTACAACCACCAATTATGAATTAGTGATGATCATGCATGTAATGCCATAGTCCTGACTGCTGCTAGCCGCCCCCCTCCTTGTCCAAATCGAAATTTATTGCAGCTCCTATGTGGGGAATCGAGCTGTCTAAGCTTAACATGCCTTGTTTGCAGCTGAAAATCAGATCGTACAATCTTTATTAATCTGCCAATGACTCCCTAGTGATGTCTTATTTCTCTTCAAGAAAATCTGAACCAATTCTGAAGAAATCCCAAGAGATTTGATGCCACAATCAATCCACACTTTGACTTCTATTTGAAGCCAACCAGTAAGTGTCCTCAAGTGAAACTCTCACACCTTCAGATCACAATTGCAATGAAGCCGCCTTGCTCTCCAATGCCAAACCTCTAAAAATCTGCAAGAACCCTCGACTTTTCCTAGAGCTCTAAAACTTCGATCGATTTCATAAAATGTCCAAGCAAGAATGAATCGATTTTCTCCAAGAAGCCCTTTTTTTACTCCTCTCCCAAGTTCAATTTTCTCCAAAAGACATTTAATTGACATTAAATGTTATAACTTGAAATCATTAATATTTCTCTCAACCTTGGGAAATGTGCTCATAAATTTAATTAAATATTTGGCCCCTTCTCATGATGGCTAGACCCTCACTTAAGTGATTTATTATAAAGTTATAATGGACCATTTAATGAATTAATATTAATTTGGTCACAAAAATTTTAATATCTCCCTAATTACACAACATTTTATCATACCGTCTGAAGGAAGTATCTCTCCTCATAACTCCCCATGTGGCCAAATACACTTTCTAAAAATAGAAAGGGTCCATCTCTATGAGCTTCTGACTTACTATAAATAGTTAGTATGGAAAATGGAGTCCACATGAGGTCGAATGAAGGCCAAATCCACAATACTCTGAGCACTGGAGAATTCACAACCCTCAAAAGACCCCCTAACCATCCTCATTAGCCTACGAGGGTCACATGATAGGCTAATCCTCTGCTACAATTGTCTGTCAAGGAGAAGGGGACATTACAGTCCGCCCTGCCTGAAATTGCTTGGCCTCAAGCAATCTCAACTGAAGGTGCTACAACATATCTTCTCTCTCCCACGTTGCATCCTCTACCGACAAATCTCTCCACTTAACTAAATATTCCCTGATGATCTTGTTTCTCAATCTACGCTCCCTGGAATCAATAATAGTCTCAGGTACTAATACCAGTTTCCTCTCATCATCTAGAGGAGGTAGCACTGTGGAGGGAACAACATGGTGTCCTATCGCCTTTTTAAGGTGTGACACATGAAAAACATTATGCACCTTTGCATCTGCTAATAGTTCTAGCTCATAGGCCACCTCTCCAACACGCCTAACAACCCTAAATGGCCCATAATATCTCAACTTGAGCTTTTGTGCGCCACTCTTCTTAAGAGTGGACTCCCTGTAAGGCTGCAGCATCAAGTACACCATATCTCCTCCATCAAATGATCATTCCACCCTCTTCTGATCAGCGTATTGTTTCTGCTGGTTCTGTGCCTTCTGTATATTCTCTTTCAACAATTTGGCAATGTCCTAACTCTCCTACAGAGTATCCTTGGCACTCGGCACTTTGCTATCACCCAGTAACAAATCTAGAAAGTTGGGTGTGTCATACCCATACAAGGCCATAAATGGTGTCATCTGAATGGACATATGGTAAGTAGTATTATAACAGTACTCACATAAATGTAACCACTTTACCCATGCCCGTTGCTGCCCATCTATGTAGTTTCGGAGGTAACCTTCCGCCCATTTATTAACATTCTATGTCTGACCATCCGTCTGTGGGTGGTAGCTCGTACTAGGGGTGAGCTTGATGCCACTAAGTCTGAATAGCTCTTGCCCAAAATGACTCATAAATCTGCTGTCCCTATCACTGACTATAGTCCGAGGTAGCCCATGAAGTTTGAAAACCTCTCGGAAGAAAAGATTTGCAACCTGAACTGTTGAATAGGTAGCTGAGATCGGGAAGAAATGAGCAAACTGTTGGCGGTAATATTGTATGTACAGGAATAAAAAGTAATTAATTAGGAAGTAATTTGTTAGTAATGTAACCGAGGGTTGGTAGTTACAAGTGCGACGGTTGTGCCTCGCACCCCCTCGATACCTTATATGCCATGTGATGTAATTTGTCAGTATCACGATTATGAATGAAATGGCATCTTTTCTGTTGGCTTAATATTGTTTATTTGGTATCAATGGCATTACTGTTTCTTGTTAAGTATTTTGTCTGCATGTATTAAACTATTCGCCCAAAGGGCAAACATCTGGTGTCGTTGCCGAATTAAACCTGGAATGACGGGAGTGTTGGTCTCGATTTCTGACTACTTTGTTTTCTTTTCACAAATTATGCCTCTGTTTACACAAGAAGAGAACAACAAGAATAGGAAACAAGACAATATCAACGAGGTTTACAAGGAAAAACCTCCTACACTTCAAGCTTTACAAAGCTTAGGAGGGTGAACCTAATTGTGACTACTTTCTCACAACCTAGCAGATGGTTTACAGAAAACCAGTGCAAATTTCTGCAAACTCCTTCAATTTAGTGCAACCAAATATGAATGAAACATTTGCTTTGATTATATGGGACCACAAAGATGTCATGAATACTAGCAATTTAAACTCGTGCCTTATTTGGGCATCAGAGTCATCAAAAACCAGACTGAAATCTGACAACAAAATTCATATACGTACCACTATTTTTGATCTATTAAATCTGTATATGCCTGACATACACAAACTTCCAATCTGTACTAGACCTAGTCATCAAATTCATGTGAATATACTAATATCAATGAAGATGAATTAAGTATATTTAATCTTCCTCCTTGAGAAAAAGACTTAAAACATTCCCATTAATTGCCTTGCAAATCATCTAATTAAAAATGAAAACCAGCATACAAACATAAAGACAACAGAGATTTGAGCTCGAACTATTTTTTATTGTATATTATTCCCTCATCAAAGATTACAAAGATATAAGAATGATTCAAAATGCCAAAAACAAAGTGCATATATTTTGCTAGAGCTTCACTACAAAAAATTTTGTGATCCCTTTCTAGGTAGTCCTGGTATCCTTTAATAGAATTTTAGAAGAATATTCCTATCTTAACAATCATTCCCTCCAAAAGTTACATCGGTTACAAGACTGCACTTGAGGGAGAAGCATAGCTGCTTTTGGAACGCGTGCTTCTATAACTGATTGGTCATCCAGCTGGAAAACGGCCAAAAAGGGCAGGTTCCTGACATGTGGCACCTTTGTCTTAAGATATTTTGAACTCTCCAAGGTTCTAATTACCCAAAATCTGTTACAAAAAACCAACTGCCTCAGGATGCCGGTAAACTATCACATGCTGGAGCATCAGTGGGACCTTCTTGTTCTCCTGTCTCTTTCAAAATGTACTTGCTTTCCCATACTTTGAACGTCTCATCATTGGGCCAAGGAAAGTTGATAATTTTAAGCTTTTGTTTATTCAAACTTTTCTGTTTCTCCCTTAATTGTTTAACCTCCTTTTCTAAAAAGCCAAAATATGATTTTGCCTTTTCAATTTCCTCAACAGTTTAATTAACAAAAAGGTATTATCCATATTTATGATATTATTTATCCTTTGAGACAGCCTGTGACCTAGCTCCTCAATCCACACTTCCTTGTCTTTCATCTTGGTGGCACCTAAGAAACCTCCAAGAAACAATTCGGACTTTTCCTTGGCATATTCTTGCCGAAATAAACCTTCCTTTCTTTGAATGTCTGTTCTTTCAACTGCAAACCTAGACAAGTCTTTGACTAATTCATAAGTAGACTTAATTACATCATCAACATCTACTTCTTCCCGAGACAATGAATATATTGACTCGAAGTCTACTTCTCTTGCAATCCACTTGTCTAAAACTGGCTCCAAAGTAGCCTTTTCCTCCTTCAAGGAATCCAAGAGATTCATTATTCTTTTCATGTTCAAATATACAATTGCTACTTGAACAGTATCGGCAAATTTCAGAATAGTGTCTCTGACCTTTTCTTCATACTTCTTTGCCAATATTGACTGAGCTTGCTTTAACTTTTCAATTTCATCTCAAGCACTCTCTGTTGTCTGAAAGCCAGAAGTCATGGGGGAAGGAGGAAATTCGATGATAGGATTGGAAGGAGGGGGCCTGGCAGGAGAAGAGTCAATCATCAATTGAGAGGACTCACCCTTTTGCTGCTGTCCTTCCAATCTACCTTTCAATTCTGCAATTGTTTTGTCCCTAGAAGTGATTTCAAGCTTTGCATCATTATAAGCCTTGAGAACTACTTCTAACTTTGCTTGAAGATCAGCCTTCTCCTTTGCCTCCTTCTCAGCCACTGCCATACTAACTTTAGCAGACTCCAAAGTCATGCCAGCAGCTTCTCTTATGCCTGTATCTTTAACCCTCTTCACTATCATCCCCCCTGAATAATCAAACCTTGAGGATTCACCCCCTTTTCTATTCTCTTCTCTTTTTAATGACCACATTACAAGGGCTGCATTGTCATTACTATAGGTGATCCCCTCTAGGGGTTTGGTTTCTTTTCTTACTGCATCAAAGACCACAGCATTTGCTATATCCCATTCTGGGAGAATCAGCACTCCAGCATTTTCAATCAATTTTCTCCCCTCCTCTGGGGTAATCAACTCAAATTCTTTTAGCATTCCTGCTTAACTTCTGCTTCAATAGAAGATGGATCTTTATTTGGTTGTTCAACTTTTCTTTTCTCACATCTCTCCTTAAATTGATCCATATGCTTTCTCCAAACAAATTGCAAAAAGGCTCCTGACTTCACAAAATTGTCATCGGCCAAAAACTCATCACAGGCCTATTTTATAACAAGATCCAATTCTCTCCCAGCAAATTCCTCAACAGTTAGATCCATTTTAGCACCTGTTGGCTCCTCTGGCACTCCCTCCTGCAATTCTCCATAAGTGAAAGAAATTTTTCCCAAGCTTCCTAATTGCATTAGTTGCTCAACTACAGCCTGCTCATCACCTATAGGTAATGGGGATTGGGAAGGTGAATACATAGCTTCACTTGGTTATGCCTCTTCCTCCAATCTCTGCCTCTTTGGGGAAGTCTGGGACTCAGGAGTATCCTCCATTGGCCTTCTGCCCTTTGATGTAGAAGGCTCATCCTTCCTAGGCATTACCACATTATAGCCTAATTTCTTATACATTACATACTCACCCGGAGGAATGATCTTAGCAAAAATAGGTTTGTTCAAGATGAGTTTGGCCTTCGGGTCTGCCTTTATCACTGCATCTTTCTTCTCATTTAGAGTTTGCATGGTGTCTTCAAAATATTCTATTAAAAACTTTATCTTTTACCAAATGGATGGAAGCTCTTCAGTGGATCATAACTTTTATCAAAATATTGGACAAAGTCAAGAGTTTTCTTAAATACCAACCATTTTTCTTTTCACCTCTTGCTCTGCCAGATTAAACTCGTTCCTTATCAAATCTTCAAGGAAGTGGAATTGATGAACTTTTGCACCACACCTGACCTTCTTTCTGAACATACCATTGAAAAAATCCTCTGGGTTAGCAAATCTTGCAACTGTTGTTGCCAATCTGTAGGGCTTGAAGAACTCATCAAAATGCAGCCATTCCCCTTTAGTAATCACAAATTGGTGTGCCATGGTAATGGTTGGAAAAATTGTTCCTCTGCCCTTATTTGTCAATTCTGCTTCCTGCAGACCCCCAATCTGCCTTATGTTCTCAGCAATACCTATTTTCAAGGGGACCTCATAAGGGAGCAAATAAGGAGTTCCTCTAAAGCCATATACTCTAAAAACAGTAGAACCAAGATACAAAATTATATCACCCCAATTGTGCACAATTTTGATATCTTTTGCAAATTCCTTGGGTCTGATAAATTCAAGAAGAACCTTTGGGATCCTGGGATTCTCTTGACACGAGAATTCTTAACTTTGATGCAAAACATTTGTCAAATTTTAAGTAGTTGGCATCTTCTCTATCCCAGGATAGATCTGCACTCCATAACTGCACTGACATGTCTTCACCATCTTTGACTCTCAGTAAGTCCATACCCTTTGCAAAATAATCTACACCCTTGAATAAGAACATGTGCATTAACAAAGAATACTAGCCAAAAGGTCTATCCACCTTGGCATTATTAATCCCAACAATCAGACCTCATGGATCACATTTGCTAGATACGGTGCAAAGTCATAAGCTATTGCTATAGATGGATTGAGAATTTGTGCCATCATGAGCATATAATGCGTTGGCATAGCATTTTCTGCATCCTCCCCAAAAATCTGACATAGAGACCAATATATTCCTTTAGCCCTCAAAGTGAAAAAATTCATAGGGAAAGGTTCAATTGTACTGGGCCCTACCAATGTTAGCCCTCCTATTTTTGCAAAGAATTCCCTCATTGGTCCACCCCTTAGATGGTCTTTTTGAGTATCATAGACCTTCTTTAACATTTCAAAATCAATCAGCTCTAGATGACTTGAAGATTCATTTAGCCGGAAAACCCTTCTAATCTCATCAGCTGTAACTTCAATCAAAGGGCTTCCACTTACATTCCTGACAATTCTAGTAATAGAGTCATAATTCTTGGCAATTTGGGTCAACAAGTCAACATCCATAAAAACTCCAGTGACCACCAATTTCCCGACATCTAATTGCCATATGTTGTTTGTAGGTGCAAGTGCATTTCGCTGACCAAACCCCACCCTGAACAGACCTAGACCAGACATGCCTCTTTGAGGATCTCTTAACCAATATCCTTTGTCAAACAAACCATCACCAATTTTTAAGCGAGGAGATTTGGGCATAAGTTATTTCTGCTTAGCAGAACTATTAGTAGACTGAACCAACTGTTCTAGAAAATCATCACAGATAGCCCTTTCCTGATAATCTACTTTCCCTTTGAACTCCCATCGTGGTGCCATTTTGGTAATTTAGGGTTTATCCTATTTTAACCTTTTTGACTCAAAAGACCCTTCGAATTCCCAAAACTAGACAATACCGACACACAAGAGCAGAAAATGCAAATATGGCAGTCACAGAACAACTTACTTGTCCCCAGAAAACTCACAAAAGCTTCAAACTTTGTGTCTGCAAACCTTTCGAAAGCCTTTTACAATCAAACTCTCACAAACAAGGTTTTATGAAGCAACCTTGGCGGCAAATCAGCATTAACTCTCATAAATCAAGCCACACGCTCTACAAATAATTCGTTTGAAATTCAAATTTCCGCTCCAACGGACAGAAAGGACTTTAGTGCGCTTTTTTCGCTCAGTCGCTGATCCGCGAAAAGTAGAGAACTCGCAACTCTCCATCGCGGTCTAACGACAACCGTTAGATCGCTCAAATCTAACATCCCCTTTAGTCTCTTAGGTCTTGCGAAGGGGACCCACCATACTTTATCTGTCTGCCTTTAGTCGCTGAGTCGCGATGGGTAAAAGACTTGCATCTTCCCATCGTGGTCTCGCGACCACCGTTAGATCTTCCAAGACCTAACAACACTTTAAAGAACCTTCGCTGCTTAACCGCCACTGCTTTAACCGCTAGACCTCCAACCGGCCCCGCCATTGGCAATTTGTCGCTAAGTTGTGAAGACTATTCAACGCGTAACTTTCCATTGCGGTCTAGCGACAACCGTTGGATTATTTCAGATCTACCTGGCTTTTAAGAGCCCGATACATGCATTAAAGATACTAGTTAGGACTTAGGAAAAATTAAAGTGCTCCAACTCTAGAAAATAAGACCCGCCTAGGCTTATGACTTAAATGGCCCCTTTCAACGACATAAAGACCCTTCCAGCTAAGTGGCAAAAAGGAAATGATTTAAAAGACCTTCCCTTAGAACGAGAAACATAAAGGTTTATTTTTAAATGATTTAAATTATTAAACCCAAAACCCTTAGAAGCCATTGATTTGCACACTTAGAACACTTGAAAGATTGCAGAAGCTTTTACAAATGTCAGGAAAATTACAACACCACTCAAAATACTGATAACAGGGAGCATACTACATGGCACGACGATAATGGGACAACCAGTGAGCGAGGGGACAAGCAGCAATCCCGAGGAAGAGCCGACAGAGTTGTTCGAAGGAGAGAGAGCACTGACAAGGGATTTCACCTGCATCCTACAGGCATCGATCGAAACTTACGTACGAAGGGAGGCCACAATCAAGGACGTCCCTAAGAGCGTTGTGTGGAGTGCCCTTGGCGTAAGTCCGTCTATAAACTAGTTGATTAACAACTTGCCTAGCTTGTTGGCAGAAGCATTTCTTGCTCTACAAACTTGTCGAGAGGAAACCTACCACGAGAACTGTCGGCAACAAATCCTACACCAGTTCGAAGAGAGGAGACGGCGGGAGGAGGAGGAATGTGACGAAAGCCATCGAGGAACCTTCAACCCTACGAAACGAAGGAATTGATGCACGTGATGCTAAACAAGGATAGAAACCGTGTGTCGAAGGGACAAGAAGAAGACAGGCACGAGGCAGCCGCGAGGGCACTAAGGTTGGAACAACAAGCTGAACGTCGGCAACGATTGAAGAAACTTTTTGAAGAAGGAAGCGGAAATGGCAATGATGGCTCGAGTGGTGAAGGCCAAGTTTCTGTGTTAATAGGAACCACCAAAAAGTGGTTGGGGGACCTTTCCCTCACGTTGGAAGAGATTGGCGACGGGAATACGGTAGAGCCGTACACACCATTTAGAGGTAGAGAGACCAGGAGAGAAGAGGAGATCGAGATCGAGAACAGAGAGGTGGAGGATACCAGTGTGACCGAAGGTATCGGGAGGACACAAGGGCACGATAGTAGAAGCAATCTGTTCGGTTCAGGCTCATCGCGATAGTAGAAGCAACCGGGGACGAATTACATAAAGCCTTCGAAATAGAGTTTCAATTTCTCAGGGACAACAATGAAACTGGTAAAACGAAGCTAGCAACCTGGGACAAATTACATAAAGCCTTTGAAATAGAGTTTCGACTTCTCAAGGATGACAATGAAATCGTGGTGGAAATCCCAAGTACCAAGCAAGGGAAAAACAAGACCGTCTGAGTGTATAGTCGGCACTTGAAGGAATTGCTGGAAAAATGGACAACCAACTCGAAGATGGATTAAAGAAAAGGTGATTTGTGGAGGGTTTGAAATCGTCCCTATCGAGGAAAATGAAAATCGTACCACCCACCTCCTACGAAGATGCCTATAACCGGGCAATGGACCTAGAAAGTGAAGGCAAGACATCCAGGAAGAAGAAAGACATCCCCTGGGGAGGAGGACTCCTCCGAGGGAAGTAGCAATGACGAGGGGTCGAGCAAGAAGGTGCAAGCCCTCCAGAAGGACATGCATCGCATGATGAAGGAATTTAAAAGTATGAAGGGAAGCACCAATAAGAATGAGGAAGTGTGGTGCATGGAGTGTAAGGAGGAAGGTCATACAAAAGGTACCTATCCTAAAAAGGCCTTCTGCAACATTTGCCAAGTGTTGGGACACTCCACCAAAGAATGTCCCTACAACATGAAGATAGGAGGGAATCAGGTGCTCTTCACCCAAGAGCAGCCGTCACCCTCCACTACAGCAGGCACATCCCGACCTCAAGCCAACACCACGACATCATCCGATGATTACAGAGGTAACCGAAGGGGAGGGAAAGGCAACAATAATAATAACAATAACCGGAGTCGAATGCAGTATGATGCCAAAGGACGACCGATGATTCAGTGTCGGGCTTGCAACCAGTGGGGATACTTTGCGCGGGATTGCTAGAAAGAGGAAACACCCCAGAACTTGTGCAGATGGTGTGGTCTTGGAGACCACGACAACACAAATTGCCCCAAGCCAGGGGTTAATCTTCTCAATATTGATAAAATTGGCGATGATAAAGAAGTGTTGGCAATCACCTGTGCTCAGACCAAGAAGGCCACTTATCCCGACCCCCATACAAAGGAGAGATTACAGGAGGCAAAGGCCGACATTGAGTGGGAGATGACGACAGAACGATGAAAAAATGCAGAGGTGGTGAGTACCTCATCCCGTACTGAAGCAGAAAAGAACATTATTGGGCAAGTCTTGCAAATGGAGGTGCCAATAAGGGTGAAGGACCTTTTGGACACTGCCACAGTTGAGGACCGCCATTCTCAGTACCGTACAAAGCACCGAACACACACCTTCAGGTGTGACCCAGACAGAAGTCCCGGTCAACCCTTCGGCTGATCCAATGTTGTTGGCCTTAAATAGTGGTCGGCATCCTGTGGTGGTGGAAATGGGAATCCTCGGGACTATCCTTAAGGACACCATCGTAGACTGAGGATCTGGGGTGAATGTGTTGTTCGAAGATACATGGAAGAAGCTCGGGAAGCCGATACTATGGCCACCCACATTCAATTTGGTGGGAGCAGACCAGCACGGTATCAAGCCACTCGGCACCCTGATGACCCAGCCCGTGACCATTGGCACACAACCCTTCTTATTGGATTTTGTGGTAATCCCACTTAAAAAGAAGGGCTATGATGCCATCTTAGGGAGAGGGTGGCCGGTCACAGCAAAATTGAATCACAATTGGAAGAACACCCTCTCCATGGAGAAAGGGGGGCGGAAGTACGTTATTGATCTAAGGACCTAGACTGTCAGCAAGGAGCTTGCATCATCAGACTCCGACTCAGAAGACTCAAACAGATGGGAGTGGGATTCCTACCAAGGCAGAGACGAGATGGAACCAAATAATGATGGAGTCCTTGAACTCGATGGCTGCTCAGAAGACGACATCTGGTCATTGAATGGACTCTTCTATTAGCAGATGGAGGATTATGAGTTGTTCCAATGCAACATGCTCCAGTCAGAAGAGCCGGAGGAGAAAACTGTGTTTCCACCTGAGTATGGAGAATACAGAGAAGGGGAGGCCCGAGTGGATGAAGCTCTGGCGCATCAGTTTGAGAAGGACAAACCTATCAAGTATGAGAAGTCCAAGTTAAAGGTGACCAATCTGGGAATAGAGGAAGCCCCTAAAAACATATTGGTCGGGGACGATTGGGATCCTGTGTTGAAGGCAGCAACTTTCAAAATATTTTTGGAGTATAAGGATGTTTTTGCCTAGACATATAAAGATCTAAAAGGAGTGCCCCCTGAGATGTGTGTACATCGCATTCAACTGGTACTTAGAGCCCAGCCGGTGCCGAAGAGGCCGTACCGGATGAACAAAAACTATGCCGCAAGAGTGAATAAGGAAATAGAAAAAATCTTAGACGTTGGCATCATTTTCCAGGTCCAGACCAGCGAATGGGTGTCTCTGATTGTTATTTCCTTAAAGAAAGAGGCTAATCAAATCCGGATCTGCATCGACTTTCGGTGCTTGAATGCAGTCACCATCAAGGATCCTTTTCCTATTCCTTTCACGGATAGCATACTGGAAGAGGTAGCTAGCCACGAAATGTATTCCTTCATGGACGGGTTTTCAGGATACAATCAGATATCCATCGCCAAGGAGGATAAGCTCAAGACCACCTTCGTGGTGGAGGATAGCGTGTACGCATATAACCAAATTGCTATTCAGTCTATGCAACGCGCCTGCAACTTTTCAGAGGATCATCTTGCACATCTTTGATAAGATGTCTTTGGGAAACTTTAAGGCTTTCCTCGACGATTGGTCGATTTACAGCGGGCAAGACACACATCTGGTAGCCCTAAGGGAATGCATGGAGATATGTCGGAGGGCAAGGTTGGCACTCAGCACTAAGAAGTGCAAATTTATGGTGCTGCAAGGCAAATTGCTCGGACACATTGTTTGTAAAGCAGGGCTAAAAACAGACCCTGATAAGATCCAAGTGATCGTGGAGATGGAGTCGAAAAAAAAGACATAGGGGTAAATTCCTACTTGGGTCACATTGGCTACTATAGAAGGTTTATAAAGAATTTTGCTGATATATCCTACCCCTTGGATAAACTAACTCGGAAGGGTGATCCATACACATGGGGGACTTCGGAAGGTGAAGCTATTGAAGACTTGAAGACCAGGTTGGTGGTGGCCCCCATCCTCCCATATCCGAATTGGGACAAGGAGTTCCATGTCCACGTAGATGCCTCTAATTTCGCAATTTGTGCCATATTAGCTCAGGTGGGTGACCATGGACTGGACCATCCAATCTACTTTGCGAGTAGATTATTGTTTAAGGCTGAAAAGAATTACAGCACAACGGAGCAAGAGGCCCTAGGAATGGTCTATGTTGTGCAGAAATTCAGACATTACCTCCTCGCGACGCCATTCATGTTTTACGTGGATCACCAGGCGCTTATGTATCTAGTCAACAAACCAATCATTCAAGGAAGGATCAGCAGATGGTTCTTGTTGTTATAGGAGTTCACATTCACCATCATTGTCAGACCGAGAAAAAGCCATGTGATAGCCGACCAATTATCTAGGATAAGGTCAGGGGAGCCACCAGAGGGAGTTAATGATGAATTTCCAGATGCTCACCTGTTCAAGATCACAGTACTTCCATCATGGTATACTGCTATCGGGGAATATCTCTCCACCTCCGTGTTCCCGCAAGGTATGCCACCTAGAGAACGGAGGAAACTGGTGTTAAGAAGCCATACATTCCAGTTGATTAATGGATTATTATACAAAATGGGGCCCGACCAGGTGTTGCGTCGATGTATGATGGAGGAAGAGGTGCGTAGCGTTCTGAGGGAGGCACGTGAGGGGCCCATGAGAGGCCATATGGGATCGGACACTACCACACGAAAGGTACTACTTGCAGGTCTATGTTGGCCTACGCTGTATAATGACGCTAGAGAATGGGTAGTGGGTTGTGACACGTGTCAAAGAACCGGGAAGCCGCTGAAGAGGGATTTCATGCCACTCAACCCCTTGCATGCTCAAGAGTTATTTGAGCGTTGGGGGCTGGGTTTTATTGGACCACTCAAGGCCTGTCGTGCCAAGAGGTGCCGCTACATCGTAGTTGCCACAGAGTACTTAACCAAGTGGGTAGAAGCATAGGCCTTGCCTGACAACTCGGCCTTGAGTACTGCAAAGTTCATTTATGAACAGATAATCACATGGTATGGCATCCCCATACAGTTGACCAGTGACCGGGGTGGACATTTTGTAAACCATGTCATCAAGCTACTCACTATTGAGTTCAAGATTTTTCATTCATTGTCCAGCCCTTACTACCCACGAGCGAATGGGCAGGCGGAGGCCACCAAAAAGATTCTCATTGCAGTGATTTACAAGTCGTGCGGAGTCGAGGGGGAAGACTAGGAGGAAAAATTTCCCTCGGTTTTGTGGGCCTATTGCACCACCTACAAGGTGACCACAGGCCAAACTCCATTCCAACTAATGTATGGGCAGGAAGCTGTTGTGCCAGTCGAGTTTATGGTGTCGAGCCTTTGCATTGCTATTGAAAACAGACTCGAGGATATGGAGAGCCTGAGAGAGAGGCTGTATGTCTTGAACAAATCGGATGAGAAAAGAATGATGGCCTAGTGGGCTATGGAGGCAGCCCAATAAAGGAGGAAGGTTTGGCACGATAAGCACTTAAAAAAAATAAGGCTCGCCCCCGGACAACTAGTGCTGAAATATAATGGGCGCAATGAGATTAGACCCCGACAAATTCAAAGTAAGGTGGTTAGGGCCATATAAAGTTCGAGAGGTGGCTGAAAACAGGTCGATCAAGTTATGGACATTAGATGGCCTCGAAGTGCCGGAGGCTGTGAACGGGTCCAAATTAAAACCATATCATGAGCAATAGTGATTGACTGACCCAGAATCCTCTCGTAGAGGTACTTAGAGTTTTTTGCACATTCTATAATTAAAAAAAATTAAAAAATTAAAAATAAATAAATAAAAAATCGATGAAATTCACCCTACGACGAAAAGAAGAGCCCACCGTACGATTGACCGATATCCGAAGGGGAACACCGTACTATGGAGAGCGAACAAGGAGAAAAAAATACCGTATGGCACATATGTACCGTACGGTGAGGAGGAAAACCACCAAAAGGAAAGAAGCGGTCATACGGTATATAATAACCGTACGGCAAAGAGGAAAAGATTTAAAAAAAAAAAAGGACTGCCATACAAGATATACCTACCATATGGTAGGGAAGAGACCATTGCGACGTAACATCGTATGGTGGAGAAAATCACTACACGGTGGAGGGAAACAACCGTATGGTATGTAGCTACCATATGGCAAAAAGGGACACATTTTGTTCAGCGTATATTTACCGTCGTATGGTATATATTCACGGTGCCGCGGAAAAGAAAAAAAAAATTCTCTCGGAATACATTCACTGCACACTACATGACGACGGAGGAAAAAGGATTACTGTACGGTATATTCCTACCGCACGGTGTAGTACGAACTACATGTGCAAAGGGTACGGCGAAGAAGGACCCACTGAAGCATGCAGGGAGAAAGCAATCGATGATGAACGAGGGGATTTCGTTTCAGGCAAATCGTGGGGTAGCATCTGAAGGAAGCAGGGTCGCACGTTTGGAGGAGAGTAAGCACATGCAAAATTTTGTTACCCTAACCCTAGTTTTTAATATTTAAAGGGCACAAAAGACAAAAGAAAAATCATTTAATGGACCCCAGCAATGGAAAGAACTAGCAAAGACGGTTGCGACAGTTACCTGCTACAATGCCATCAACCTCTGCCAACAAGAAAGCTATTCAGATTCTGCCTTTTGGTGTGAAAGTGAGGGGCGACATGGCTGATAGCAGCAAAAGAAAAGGTAAAAAGGTGCAACCCAAAGTGCAGCAGCAGAGGCAGCAAAGAATGATGGGACCGTGGACACCATTACCTTCGAGGGTTTGAGTGGAGCAGATTGTAGAAAATGGTGGAATGAGACCCCGCATGATGATCCTGTGAAGGCACAGCTGTGACATGCACAGGTACAATGGGCTATCCAGATGCCCATTTTTTGCATTAAGGATTTTGAGGTTGTGCTGTGGACCATGATTGGTGCCTATGACCCACACAGGCGACAGTCGGTATTCGATTATGAGCACCACCAAGTTACGGTCTCTTTCGCTTCCACAGAGTTTACGAGGGTTTTTGGTATTCCAGGAGCATAGGGAAAGAAAGTGGATAAGGGGCAGAAAATATCCCTAGATTTAAAGGATAAACTCTTGAAGTTGATGTGCCACGACGACCTCACACAAGCCGAGCTCGATAGTCTCCAGCATGCCAACAAGGGAAGAGGCTTAAAGAAGTTTTTGAGAGAGCGGGTATGGCGGTGCCTTCTGGATGTGTTGAAGAGCCGCTTGATGGGAGCCAGTAGGGCTTCGGACATTGCCATGGCACAGGTGGTATTGATGAATGGCATCCGCAATGGCATGGTATACGACTGGGCATTAGTACTAGCGGATAGGATGGAGAAATTTATGACCCTACAACACAAAACCTTCTACATGCCCTACCATGCCATTGGACTCTTCTTGGATGTCGAGCCGACACGGCCTCTTGGCGCTGGGTCTCGATACCGTGAGCAATATACTGTGTCCTCCTCAACTCATACTATGTCTCACGGAAGACCTGCTCTATCCTCCGCAACAATGATTGTCTACTGGTCTCGCCAACCTACTCCCGGAGGCCCCAATCTTCCAACATCTGCAAGGTCTCCGTAGTAGGCCACCCTCTAGACTCAAAACACTGAGCAAAGTGTGTCGTGCACCTGCCCCTCATAAACCCCAGCAGCTGCTCCAACTTTCCATCTGTCCTGGCATCTCCTTGAGACCTGACAGAGGCTACAATCCTCTGGGCTTTGACAACCATGTCCACAAGAAACTGCTCCAATTTCCTGTCACCCTCCACTCTCAGAGATGCTAGGACACCATGCTCCTGGGCATCCTCATGAGGACTCTGCACTGGCTCATCTTGAGGGGGGCTTTGGATTAACTCCTCCTGCCTGGGACTCAACACCAACTCACTAATGGGTGAGTGGTCTCTTTGTACTATCCGTGAAGTCTCCGGTGAGTTATCTCCAACCAAGTCCACAATCTCATGAGGGCTCGGCTCATGCCGTGGGGAGAGGACTGCTGCTCCAACTGGTGCTACTGGTGCCATCTTGTACCGACTCAACCAAGCACTCATATCCGTTTGAGAAGTGGTACCACTCCCTCCAGGATGCTCTAATGGTACCGCAACCTCCCTACCTCTACTGCTGCTATCGTGGGATTCTTGACGCCGATCATCTGAGGCTTTGGTAGGGCTACCAACCCCACGGCTACATGTGAGGGAATCATAATCAATGGTGTCTGACCTTGCCCAAAACCAAGAACCGGCACTGCCAATATTGTCGATCCAAGCAAAGTCCGAGTGGCACCTGCTAAGGCCGTCTGCTGGGATAACTCACCCGAGGGTTGTGTGGCTGTCATTGCTGGCACAACTACGAGAGGTGGAGGTGTGGCTGTCTGTACAACTGCAGAAGATGTTGCCCCCGTCTCCTCCTCCACTTGCTGTCCGCCTCTACCCATGATCCTAAAACTACTCTCGGTGGCCTGTGACGTATCCCCGGAGTCCTCCTCTGCACTGGTCTCCTCACTTGGGTCACTAGGCTCAAACTCCAACTCTGTCTCGGATTCAGACACCACCACCCGCCACTTTCGTTTCTTGCCTGATTGTGTATCTCCACTGGGTGCCATGATATCTAAATCAACCCAATAGAGTATAGGCGGCTGCCCAGGGTGTACACGACCTTGTGGTGCCAAGTGTTGTGTGTCTGCTGAACCCTGAAGGGGGAGAGTTGGCGGCTCGACTCCAACAAATGGAGGAGTCTCACAGAAAGCAATTGGCTCTAGAGAAGGCCTCATGGGACGCAGAATGCGCTACCTTGGAAGCAGAGTTGGCCGAGGAGAGGTCGGCGAGGGATGCCTTGAGGGCACGATTGGAGGAAGCCTGGGAGGAAATGCCTATGTTGGAGAGCCGCATGGCTAGTGCCTTAGAGATGGTGGAGCAGAAGGATAAAGAGGCCTTGGAAGCCGCGATGATGGTGAAAACAGCTATGGAGCGACAGATGGTTGCAAAGCGGGACCTGAAGCTGAGGACTGAGAAGGTCTATGCGTTACGGGAACTCTTGGCAGCCGCACCCCACGCATCACCACACTCCTCACCACGGACGCTTCCTCCGCCCCATTCTCAGTCATGATTTCTTTTTTGTTGATCATCCCATTTTGTTTTCAGTCGTCAAGAGACGACCTTGTTTTTTGGGGGCGATGATGTTGGCGGTAATATTGTACGTATGGGAATAAAAAGTAATTAATTAGGAAGTACTTTGTTAGTAATGTAACTGAGGGTTGGTACTTACGGGTGCTACGATTGTTCCTCACACCCCTATAAGCCGGTTAATTAGTAAATAACGCTTTTTAGAAATGTATTAAAATAAAACAATAGTATTAAGTTATAAACTACGAGGTAGTTGGTTGTCTGACGGTTGATGGCCTAACCAACCGCAAACTCTTTATATGTAAGCTTGTAGCACATTTGGAAGGACATTCCAGGGGAGATTAATATGATATACATTTGTTTTACATTTAATATATCTCGGAATACCATATTGTGGGTTGTTGGTTCCATGATAATGTTCTATTATGTTTTGGTGTTGTGATTCGGATCTTGGTGTTCTGTATACTACAACTCAATCCACTTAGGCTACTAACATTTTGGAGTCATTGCCTAAGTCGAATCTGGAGGTCTCAAGAGGGAAGGCTGGCGGGATGGAAGCATAATGGGTCGTGCATTCGACCAAAGCATCCTGGTAACAGACAGTGACGTAGAGGATAACACCAAAGTAACCAGGGACGATCAATTGACACAAGACCTGATTCACGCGTGGGACGTTTTCGTGGACCAGTACGTACAGCGAGAAGCGGAACTGAGCGCTATCTCGGTTGGTACGGTACGGGCGGAACTCAACGTGAACTGGGCGGTACATGATCTCTTGGGTAGTCTTCCACGGTTGTTGGCACGTGTACTCATGGAACATGACGAGGAACGAGAGAACGTATGAAGGGAGCAACGTAAGCAGCAAGCGCTCCAACAGTACAAAGAAAGGAATCGAAGGGAAGAAGAGCAGAGGGTCTCCACACATTGGCGAAACCACCGTAGTTCCAATAATTAATGCCAAATACACTCAACAAAGATCGAAGATGACAATCCTGGGAGGAGCAAGAAGGGAGCCAAGAAGACATAGTGAGGAGATCCCTGTGCATCCAGGAGCAACTGGAGAGGCGCCTGAAACTCTATCAGATAGTTGAAGAAGGAGGGAGCCTGGCAGAAGGTTCTCAGCAACATACACAAGAGCTGGACAGGAGTCACAACAGCCCACGGGCAATAGAGAGTAGTGATAATTGGGAGCAAACAACTGCACCAACCGAGTCATTCAACAATCCCCAAAGTAACCCAGGGAGTACGAGAAAGATGGCACATACCCCCGAAAAGCAGAAACTTCCCAGATTCAATGGAATAGGATCAGAGGATCCCGCCCGTCACTGTAAAACTTGTGTCACCATATGGCAGGCCAATGGCGAGGATGATGAGGACAACTGGCTGAAAGCATTTCCAGCTACCCTCCATGGAATTGCCATTGACTGGTACACGGACCTGCCCACCACTTCAAAGGATACTTGGAAAAAAATTGCTAAGGCGTTTGAGGAGGAGTTTCAGTTACTTCAGGACGATGACGAGATCGTAGCAGAAATATACAACACCAAACAGGGCAATAGTGAGACGGTAAGGTCCTCCTACCGCAGGCTGAAAGAATTGATTTGAAAAATGGACAATACCCCAACCGATGGTTTGAAGAAGCGTTGGTTCATCGAGGGACTGAACCCATCCCTGCGGAAAAAGATGAAGGTAGTACCTCCATCTACTTTCATGGATGCGTACAATAGAGCCATGGACATTGAAAGCGAGAACAAGACATCGAAGGGTAAGAAGCGCACAAGTGACGAAGATAGTAGTGGTGAAGAAAGCGAGGAGGAGTCTCGGACGATGCAAGCACTCAGGAAGGATATGAGGCGGATGATGCGGGAAATGCGGACTCAGAAGGAAGAAAGTAGGGAGGGCAGGGAACTTTGGTGCACAGAGTGCAAACTGGAGGGGCACACAAGAATCAATTGCCCAAAGAAAGTTTTATGTGATATCTGCCAAGTGTTGGGACATTCCATCAAGGAATGCCCCTACAACTTGAAGGCAAGGAGTGCCCAGGTACTATATTCTCAAGAACAAGCAACACCACCAACTACACCCTCCAAGAACACAAACTCAGATGCATCACCAGGTGGCTATAGGAATAGTTGGAGCGGGACTAACAACAATAGCAATAATAATACCCCACACAGTCACATCCAATATGATGCAAAAGGCAGACCAATGATACAATGCCGAAGGTGCAACGAATGGGGCCATTTTGCACGCGACTGCCAGAGTGGTGTTGGACAAGGAAGAGGGCTACTCTACAAATGGTGTGGGCCAGGCAACCACGAGGATGCGGAGTGTCCAAGACAGAAAGGCATAAACATGCTGGAGGTAGTTCAGCCGGAACCAGAAGTACTTGCCATTACCCGATCTCATGCAAGGAAACTAATGTACCCTAACCCGGGTACAGAAAAGGAAAGACTGAAGGAGGCACAAAAGGAAGTAGAATGGGAAATGAGCGAGGAATGGCCAAAGACAGTATCCCACAAACCCACCAATACCATACGAACCACCTCTGAAGCAACCATAATGAAGAAACTTCTACAAACCACCGTGCCGGTCCGAGTAGCGGATTTGTTGCAAACACTACCACAACTACGGATAGCCATAAACCAAGTGGAGGAGACCAGAAAGGAGGAAAAAACGCCAAGCGACAAGGAGGAAGTGGAAGAAAGGAACCACTCAAAGGAGACTGTTGACCCCATGTTGATGACAGTAGGTGTGGGCAGAACACCAGCCATAGTGGAAATGGAAATCATGGGCTACAAACTCACCAATACGATTGTGGATGGAGGATCAACAGTAAATGTGTTACCGGAGGAGACATGGAAGGCCTTGGGGAAACCAACACTTTGGCCACCCGCATTCCACCTGGTAGGAGTAGACCAGCAGGGGATAAAACCAATTGGCACACTCATGGGACAAAAGGTAACCATTGGAACCCAACAATTCTTTCTGGATTTTATGGTTATATCTTTATCAAGGAAGGGATATGATGCACTCTTGGGAAGAGGATGGCTCATCATGGCCAAAGCAGATCACAATTGGAAGAAAAACACTCTCAATAGAAAGTGAAGGGAAAAAATATATCATTGATCTACGGAACCAAGTAGTGAGTCAGGAAGTGGCTTCAGACTCTTGGTCCGAGACGGGGGAGGATGGTGAGATGGAACCGGATGAAGAGGGAGTCCTTCGCTTAGGGAATTGCTCAGAGGACGAGACAAGTTCTATCAATGGGCTATTCCACTGGTAGATGGAGGATTACGAAATCTTCCACCCAGAGTGTAATGTGTTGGAGATCCTTGAGATCGAGGAAGACAATACCTACCCGCCACAATTCGCTGAATACTAGGAAGGGGAGGCCCGGGTAGATGGGGCCCCGACTCACCAATTTGGAGAAACTGTTGCTGTGAATATGTTGGGGTACAACTTGACAGAATGTGGGACCAAGGAAGACGAGGATGGTTCTAAGTCACAAAAGCTAGGAACATGGGTTCAAAAAGAAAATTGGAAAAACAAGGAAAAAATAAAAAAAAACAGAACGCAAATAAAAACAATACACATGAAAAGAGAAGTTCATAGAAAGATAATAAAGACCAGAGCAAATATAAAAAGTGTAATATGGGACCAGCAAAATAAAGGAAGGAGTGGTTCGAAAAAGACTAAGTGGAGGATAAAAAGCATCCGGCATGTTAGAAAAAATGATAAAAGGGCAAGGGGGCACATAATTCCTTGCGAAGGCAACGAAGAGTGGCGTCGTGGGAGGTAAACACAGAAGGAGTATGAAGGGCGTACGCACCACGCAGAGCATACACGCAGCCGAAGGAGAGTCCGCAAGGGGCACACGCGGCAGCAGTTGGAGTATACGCAAAGGCGCGAAAGACGTACGCAAAGGGGCAAAGGGAAGCAGTGGCGCGAACGGTGTACGCGAAGGCACGAAGGGAAGCGGTGGCGTGAAGGGCATATGAGGAAGCGGTGGCACGAAGGGAAGCGGTTGCACGAAGGGCATACGAGGAAGTGGTGGTAGGAAGGGCATAAGGGAAAGCAATCACAAAGGCGGAGGGGGCGTATGCGAGCCAAGGCGTACGCAGCGCAAGGCCTAGGCGTACGCCTTAGCCGCAGGGTGCACCACGAGCGCGGCGACTGTCTTCAAGGCCACGGCGTACACAGACTTAGTCGCAGCATACGCAGTGAAGGGGTAAACTTGTTCCATCACCCCCGCAATGTAGACGTCGGCAAAGGAGTTCAAAGCCACGAAGGGGTCCACCACTATAGTTGCACAATAAAGGAGAAGCATACGCCAGCAAGGCACAATATGGTGAAAGGGAGTCACGGCAACCCTAGAACGGGAAGTTACAACATAAATTAGAAGGCCCGTACTTCTAACAAGCAACCAATGGCCACTCCAGGAACCAGCAAGAAAAGCCAGGAGAAAGCACAAGAACAGGTAACGGTGGAGAACCTCATGTTTGAAGGAGTTGTTGGAAGTGAGTGCAGAAGGTGGTGGGAAAGCAATGAGGAGGATCACCCCCTGAAAAATTCATTGAGGAGAGCAGAGGTTGATAAAATCATTTTTATGCCTATCTTCAATTTAAAAGAATTTGAACCCATTCTGCACGCCATTGTCCATGGATATGAGCGGGACAAGCATAGATTAGTAATCAACTATTTGGGACAAATGGTGGTCATTTCTTATGCACCCAAGGAGTTCAAGAAGGTTTTCGGAATTCCAAGTAACGGTGATTCAGCCGTGAAACCATCAGCAAGAATGTCTATAGAAGAGAAGAAGCGGCTACTGAAACACATCTACGGTAATATGCTGACAGAAGAGCAATGGGACAGTGTGTGGCAGAATAGTAATAGAAGGGGCCTGAAAAAATCCTACATCACCTCACCAGAGTGGAGATGCCTTGTGGATATCCTGAAGAGTAAGCTAACAACAGCAAGCCGAGCCTCCGATGTTGCCATATGGATGCTATGCCTCATGTACGGACTAAGCAACGGCAAAATATACAACTAGGGTCGGGCCCTTTCCAGCCGGATAAAGGAGGCCATTCTCCTTAAACACAAAACCCTATACATGCCCCATCATATCATTGCCCTCTTCTTGGAAGCATTGAGAACCCAGGTGGCGCCGAAATATAGAGGAGTTTTTGTGGCCCCGAATCGAGTGGAGCCTCACAAACCGGCCATGTACTGTTGGCTACACCTGGACACTTTTACAGTAGTACCCACAGAGACACCCAGGAAGAAAGCAAGGCAAGAACCTGCAGGGAGCACGAAAGATGGAGGGGAGGAAGATGACAACTCTGAGGAAGAGGCAGAGACGGGGGAAGAAGAGACATATATCTCATCTTTATCTGATGAAGATGAAGGGGAGTTCTGTATGGATCAAAGCCACACTATGCATGGATCAGAAGGTGATAAGGAGGATAGCGCAGGCCCAGAAGTTGCAACATTGGAACCAATGGGCATGGTACAAGAAGGGGGGCACATAGGAGGTCTGCCGCAAGTAGGGCCAGGAAGCCAAATGGGGGGCATACCAGCCGTTCCAGGATGGGGAGTAAAGAAAAAGGTACTTTTCAAACTGGCACAGATTCCCACCACAGCACACTTGGTGCCAGGGGTCGCAGGGACCCCATCCCAGCTAATAGACTTGAGGAGACATAGTGCAAGGGCCCACACTCTCCATATAAACACATCAAGGGGCATGGAAGCCGCTAGAGCTGTCGTATTAGTAGTGGCACCTATAACCGATTCTCCCGCAACCATGGGTGAAGGAAACACAGAACAAGAAATGCACCTAGTTACAGAAGAGCCAAAAGTAGACATGGGGAAGGCAACAGAGGAAACAGACATGGAGGCCGAAATGGACAGCCTGCTGGCCAGATTTCAGATGGACATAGAGGTTCCACCACCATCACCATCATTGGGGTTTGACCAACAGGAGGAGAGCCCGAGGATTGGAGAAACTAGGAAAGGGCACAGCACGTTTTCACCAGCAGAGGGTGTCGAAGGGTTTGAAGCCGCTGCGCAGCATTTTCTTTCAGAGTTTGAAGTAATAAGGACAGCTACACAGAGGATGATAGATCATTCTCGAGGATCTGATGTGCCTACTATAGTGAAAGCAGCGGAGGCACTGATGGCATTTATGGCAGAGGTCTGTGAGAGGTTGTTCTCGGAGAAAATGAGAAACCAAGGTTGGCCCGACAAGGAAACTCTGGAGGTGGTAGCAAACTGTGGAGTACCACAGATTCTTAGAGGGCATAGAGGAGGAGATCAGGAGGTGATGGGAGCTCTCACTACCATAGAGCGGACCTTCCGTACTACATTCTTCCAGCTCTAAGGAATGACCTGGAAAGCAAGCAAAATGAAAGGAGAACACACCTTATCCCTGCAGCGAGAAAGTGAGATGAAGGAAAGAATCAATGCTCTGGAACAAGAAGTGGCACAAGAGAGAACCACGCGGCTATGAAAGGAACAGGAGTTGGCTGCCTCTGAGAAGGAATGAATGGATGCACTCGGGCTTCTTAAAGCAACTCGGGGGAAACAACTCGTTGCCGAAAGAGATCTGAAGACCCTCCGAGAGCGTGCCACGACAGGAACAAGGACGTCCTCTTGTCCCTCTCAGTAGATAGTGTTTGTTGTTATTTTGTTGTTTTGTGTCGTCTGGAAGACGACAAGTTTTGGGGGGGGATGATGTAAGCCGGTTAATTAGTAAATAAGGCTTTTTGGAAATGTATTAAAATAAAACAATAGTATTAAGTGATAAACTACGAGGTAGTTGGTTGTCTGACGGTTGATGGCCTAACCAACCGCAAACTCTTTATATGTAAGCTTGTACCACATTTGGAAGGACATTCCGAGGGAGATTAATATGATATACATATGTGTTACATTTAATATATCTCGACATACTGTATTGTGGGTTGTTGGTTCCATGATAATGTTCTATTATGTTCTGGTGTTGTGATTCAGATCTTGGTGTTCTGTATACTACAACTCAATCCACTTAGGCTACTAACAACCCCCTCGGTACCTTTATATACCATGTGATGTAACTTGTCAGTATCACGATTATGAATGAAATGGTATCTTTGATGTTGGCTTAATATCGTTATCTATGGCATTACTATTTCTTGTTAAGTATTTTGTCTACATGTATTAAATTGTTCGCCTAGAGGGCAAACACAAACTTTGTGAGACGATCAACAACTACGTAAATAAAATCCCTACTATGGTTAGGCAGTCCAATAATAAAGTCCATCGAAATACACTCCCACTTCCTATCAAGAATGGGAAGCGGGTGGAGAAGACCTGCTGGATATGTATGCTCCTGTTTGTTCTGCTGACAAATAGGACACTCTCTGACATACTGAAGAATGTCGGATTTGAGGCCCTTCCAAGTAAATCGCTCCCTAATTTGTCTATATGTCTTATAATAACCTAGATGCCTTGCCATAGGAGAATCATGTAAAGCTCTCAAAATACTGTTCTTCATCTTTGAACCTGGTACCAAAAATACTCTCCCCTTGTAAATGATCAGATCATTCACAATGAAGTACCTTCTATCCTGCACTGTACCATCCATAATGCTAGAGGACCATGAATCCTTAGCATACTCTGTTGCTATCAAATGCCTCCAATCCTCTGTAATCTCAATCATAGCATTCAAATGAGGCCTACGTGATAATGCATCAGCAACCACATTATTCTTCCCTTTGACATAGGTGATGCCAAAGTCATACGCCTGCAGTTTGCTCACCCACTTCTGTTGGCGATCATTCAAATCTTGCTGCCCAAGGAAATGTTTTAAACTGTTATGGTATGTTTTTATGCTGAATTCAGATTCTACCAAGTATTGCCTGAACTTGGCGAAAGCATGCATTATGGCCAACATTTCCTTATCATAGATGCTATATGTACGCTCAGGCCCCCTCAATTTCCTGCTCTCATAGGCGATAGGATGCTTATCTTGCATCAAAACTACACCAATCCCCTCACCGAATGCATCACACTGCAGCTCAAACAGTCTGGAAAAATTTGGTACAGCCAACAATGGGCATGTGGTCATCGGCTATTTGAACTTCTCAAAACATTGTTGTGCCTAATCAGTCCAAATGAAAGCCCCTTTCTTTGTCAAGTCTGTCAATGGTGTTGCCTGCTAAGAGAAACCCTTGACGAAACGCCTATAAAAACCACACAATCCCATGAAGCCTCTAAGCTGTGTCAGATTCTCTGGAGTAAGCCAATCTATAATAGCTCGAACTTTATCCGGATCCATCCGTACCCCCTCATCACTAATGATGTGCCCAAGATATAAGTGCTCTGTCAGACCCCATGCACACTTGGACTCCTTGGCATACAAGGACTCCCTCTCTAGAATCTCCAACACTGTATCCAGATGAGCTAAGTGTTCCTGCCATGTCCTGCTATACACTAGGATGTCATTGAAAAACACTAAGACATATCTCCTCAACTGGTGCTGAAATACCTGGTTGACAGTGGATTGGAATGTCGCTGGACCATTGGTTAAACCAAAAGGCATAACCAAGAACTCGAAGTGACCACAGTGACACTGGAAAGTTGTTTTCTCTATATCCTGCTCCCTCACTTGAATCTGATGATATCCAGACCTTAAAGTCAATCTTTGTGAAGAAGCAAGCACCATGCAATTCATTGATTAACTCATCGATGTGTGGGATGGGGTATCGATTCTTGACAGTTCTCTTATTTAAAGCCCGTTAGTCGATGCACATACAAAGTGTACCATCTTTTTTCTTAACCAATACCACGGATGAAGCAAAAGGAGACTTACTTGGTCGAATGTGACCCATATCCAACAACTCCTTAATAGTTTTTTCAATCTCATCCTTCATTTTCTTTGGATACCTGTAGGGTGTAATCATGACAGGTTTGGCCCCTTCCTCGAGCTCAATGATGTACTCAATACCCCTATCGAGTGGTCTACCTGGTGGAATAGCATTAAACACCTTGGGGTGTATATCTGATGGATATTCTACCTTCTGCTGCTCCAACTGAGTAGGCATTATTCTACATTCGATTGCCCACTCCACCTGGTCATGGTGAATTAATCTCTCCATCCTCCTGAAAGAGATCATTCGCAAGCTCGTATCTGTAATTGCTTTGAGCACATGTTTCCTTCCATTGGCTTCAAATCTCAGCTCCATGTGTTTCACATTCAGGGTAAGCTCCTCAAGAGCGTGTACCCAAGTCATACCAAGCACTACATCCATGTCACCCATATTAACTACATAGAAATAGAAATCTGCCTTAAACTCATAGTCACTCAAGCGCATAGGGAGGTTAGTAATCATTCTGTTACATATGAGTGTATAACCATCTGCCACCTTAACTCGAACTCCCTCAAACTCCTGTGTCTGAATCCCACGCCTTGCTACCAACTTCTCATCAATGAAGTTGTGCGTAGCACCTGTGTCAAAGAGGGTGATGACTCACTGCCCTGCTAACACTCCTTGCATCCTGAAAGTACCCTCTCCATGTAAAGAAGAAATGCACATAGTGGGTCCTTTGCCTTCTAACTCATTCTCGGACACTTATGAAGCCTTCTCTGTCTCTAAATCCTCGTGCTTAGTCTGCTGATCTGAAAAATCAGAATTATCATCATGTGCATAAACCCATTCCATTTGCTTGGCTTTGGCCTTAGGCCTCAATGGACACTCATGCTCAGGTGTGTAGGGTGCCTTACACCAAAAGCATAAATTTTTCCTTCTGAAATCATTCAAACTCTCTTGATTTTTGCCCATAGGAAATTTATTTTTAAAGTCTGATTTTTCTAGTCTTCTTGATGGAAATTTATTATATTTGTTTGAAGAGGAAAACTGTAATATCCCACTAATTTTTTTTTGTTTTTTTTAGGCCAATAACAATTCATCCACAACAAATAACCCGTTAAGGTTAGAGGAATAAACCAAAACAACTAAAAGGGAACCCTTCCACCTTTTGTTCACCGAGAGCCCAGATTGGGAGGGTGAGAGCATACGGTGTTCCGGGGATCGTCAGCAGCAATAATCAAACTGAAAATTACAATGCATGGGCGGCAAGCCAGCCCCTTCTACTTATCTAGCAAGATAGAAACCAAACTCTTGGCGATAAACCGACCAAGGGGAAATCACAAGGAATTGAAGTACAATCACTCTACCGCGTATTTCAGCGGGAGGACATTACGTTAAACAATCACTCTACTGCATATTTCAGCGGGAGAACATTACATTAAATAATCACTCTACTGCATATTTCAGCGGGAGGACCATAGCATTGAACTTATCACTCGACCACTTATTCAGTGGGAGGACTGATTACAAAAAACTGAATTACAAAACTTAGAAGGCGGCAAGCCAGCCTCTTCCACTTTTGCAGTGGGGATTACAAATGAAAGCAGAAAGAAGGGATGATCAGTACTACTGAAACAACCTTACAATATAGAGATGAGATGAGAAGATTAATTGCAGATTTCTACAACAAGACTGTAATTTTCTGTTACACTGATCTGCAGGCTGAAAGTACAGTTTCAGCAACCTATGGAAACATCAAAACACTCATAACTCATTCATTTTCTACCCGAATCACATGAAATCAATCCCAATCTCCCAATATAACTCTAACAATAACATCCCAACCAAATTACCACTCAAACAACCCAATATTCATTTGGCACTCATCCCAAGGCAATTGCAAAAACCAACGCCATACCCTGGAAGTTCGATTTTGTCTATTAAAAACAATGCTCAATCAAAATAGCTAGAAACTCACACATTGTATCGCCATGGCATGGAAGGAAGAATGAGCCGGTACCCAAATGAATGGAGTCGCCTGGTTGAGAGGTATGAGCAAATTTCACTTTCAGCAATCCCACGACCAGCAACCAGAAACAATCAAATCTAACATCAATCACTCCATAATCTGCAACTCAATAACCAATCTGCAATGGGAACACAAGGGCACAGCTAGGTACTATATTGCAAGCACGAAACTGAGACTCAGCTAGGAAGCCAACTTCGAAGCTCAGATTTTCAGTAGCCAAACCGGCAGCATAACGATGCAATTTTCAAAGATAGTCCAAATGGGAGCCCAAGCCTCTTATTTATAACTTCACTCTTCAAATTCAAATGCCATTCCTCCAAATTCCACGCCTTGCATTTGAATTTCATTTCACCCAAGTGTAGTGCCACTTTTCACAAGTCAAACCCCACGCCAAAAAGGAAGGGACCCACGTTAATTACTTGGCGAATAATGGAGATGCACTAAAACATAATATTCCTCTAAAATATTTCGCCATTCCATAGTACACATGAGTTTCGCCCAACAACTAGGATAAAATAGGCATTAATCCCAATTTTAATAAATCAGTCGTCAATAATCAGATTAATTAAATATTAAACCTTAGGATAAGGAATTAATATTCAATTATTTCGCATATGACTCCCGTACTGATTATCAACACTGTTAGGATGAAATTGAGTCAAGACGACCACAAAACTACTGCAGAACCAGAACCCTGTCCACTACCAAAAATAGAATTGTGCCACACAGCCACTTACTAAAAATAGTAAGTCAAGAATTAATGCTCAGAAAAGTATGATCATCGCGTCCAGAGGCAAAACATGGAGAGCTCAGTAGGACAGTGACACCAGAATGGTCATTCCCTGACTTACTAAAAATAGTAAGTCCTCGTTTCATCAATGCTAGACCCTCATTCCTCATTCCACCTAGCCTACAGGTCTCAGGAATAGGCTAATGGACCACTAAAAGAGCATCAGTGAGAAGGGGACATTACAAAAACTTAGGTGGAAACTTGCTTCTAGGTGCAGCTAGTTCCATGCTTCAAGCTTTTTTCATTACTTCCATTAAGGAGGGTGGATCAAATGCCTTAATCCAACCTCTCAAGAGCTCCAACAATCCCTCCATGAATAAAATAACCAGTCTCCTCTCTAAGATGCACGGCACCATCTTTGCAAGTCTCTGAAACTCCCCAATATATGCTTCTAGGTTACCCACCTATTTCAGTTGTGCCAACTCCCTGAAGTACATCTCAGGATCCTTCCTGTCAAACCGCTCTATCAACCTGCTAGTGAACTCTACATAAGTGTTAATGTAATTGTGACCAAGGGTGATTAACCTGTGGTACCACGAGTCATGGGCAGCTCCCTCCAAATGTAGAGTGGCAAATCTTATAGAATCTTCTCGGGCATTGGTCTTAAAGACAAGTAATTATCCAACTTCTGTACTCATGCTCTTGCCGTGCATTTGTCACTCCCATCAAAATATGGCATGGTTATTTCCCCCAAAATATGCTAGTAATCAGTCCGTGTTGGGGTGTGATAGTCATTCTCCCACCATTCCTACCTCGTTGGTTCATGAACTGATCAAATGACCACATCTCTCTCAAATCTGGTGGTAGAGTGGAGTATTCTAAATAGGCATGTCGAGCTTCATCTGCACAAGGTATAGGATCAGCGACCTATGGTTGTTCTTCCCATGGAGTGAAAATAGGGAAGAGAGGCCTAGAGGCTGATCCTTTAGTAAAGGTATCACACTGATTAACTGTTCTATCTCTTTCAATGCCTTCCGCTTCATTGTTGCTGCCACTCCCACGAACACCACTATTTTCCCCTAAATTGTTTTGATGGTTTTGATTTGTTTTAGGTTGCTGATTGTTGTGTGATTGCTCCATCTTTCCTAGCATCCATGACATCATGGCAATCAGGGTGTCAAATTTCCTTTCAATCCTAGCATCTTTATCCTCTTCCGCCATGTCTGGAACTTCCTTGTCTTTCCCCCTTTCTCTCAAAACTTCTGAAAATGTATCACCCTCAGGTACCTGCGGAATCTGATATTGTTGCCTTCGTTGTTCCCTGTTATAGTACCTGATTTCCCTTTCACTCATCAATCATAGGATGGCAAGATCTTGACTCTGATACCACTGTAAAGACCCCTTGTCTTCCAACCACTGAATTTTTAATGAATACTAAAGGAAATGCTGATTGATTTTGTTTGTTTTTGGAGTTTTGTAATTTTTTTGTGTTTTGAGGGTTTGTAATGATAAAAAGCAAGCACATAAACTTTAAAGTAAATTCTGAAATTCTGAAACTATATTGGTCAGACAATAATATAGATAGACAACCTTTATTGTAATTTTATTTCAATGGTCTCTAGCATAATGGTTGACACTTGCATACCAGTTTTGAAATCAGATTTTGAAATAATGCCTTTCAGCCGAAAAAGCAACAAGATTCAGCTACAATCACCAATTATGAATGAGTGATGATCATGCATGTAGTGCCATAGTCCTCACTGCTGCTAGCCGCCCTCCTCCTTGTCCAAATCGAAATTTATTGCAGCTCCTATGTGGGGAATCGAGCTGTCTAATCTTAACACTCCTTGTTTGCAGCTGTGAACACCAAAAATCAGATCGTACAATCTTTATTAATCTGCCAATGACTCCCTATTGCTGTCTTATTTTTCTTCAAGGAAATCTGAACCAATTCTGAAGAAATCCCAAGATATTTGACGCCACAATCAATCCACACTTTGACTTATGTTTGAAGCCAACCAGTAAGTGTCCTCAGGTGAATCTCTCACACCTTCAGATCACTGTTGCAATGAAGCCGCCTTGCTCTCCAATGCCAAACCTCTAAAAATATGCAAGAACCCTCGCCTTTTCCCAGAGCTCTAAAACTTCAATCAATTTCATAAAATGTCCAAACAAGAATGAATCGATTTTCTCCAAGAAGCCCTTTTTTTACTCCTCTCCCAAGTTTGATTTTCTCCAAAAGGCATTTAATTGACATTAAATGTTATAGCTTGAAATCATTAATATTTCGCCCAACCTTGGGAAATGTGCTCATAAATTTAATTAAATATTTGGCCCCTTCTCATGATGGCTAGACCCTCACTTAAGTGATTTATTATAAAGTTATAATGGACCATTTAATGAATTAATATTAATTTGGTCACAAAAATATTAATATCTCCCTAATTACACAACATTTTGTCATACCGTCTAAAGGAAGTATCTCTCCTCACAATTCCCCATGTGACCAAATACACTTTCTAAAAATAGAAGGGGTCCATCTCTATGAGCTTTTGACTTACTATAAATAGTAAGTATGGCAAATGGAGTCCAAATGAGGTCGAACAAAAGACAAATCCACAATACTTTGAGCACTGGAGAATTCACAACCCTCAAAAGACCCCCTAACCATCCTCATTAGCCTATGAGGGTCACATAATAGGCTAATCCTCTGCTACAACTGTCTGTCAAGGAGAAGGGGACATTACATAGGGTGCAGAATGTACTTCTTTCCACACTAAATTTCTTAACTCGATGGACTCAGGTATATACATCCTACCTTGGTATCTTAATAGTCCATCGGTTTCAATTCGAAAACCTTCATACCTTGGATCCTGGGGATCTAGTTGTAGGGATTCTTTTACCTGTTGGTAATATCTATCCCCTCCTAACATCTGTAGGACACGGTTTCTGAAATCAATATGTACTGCAATGATGGCACTGATATGGCATCGGCGATTCAATACATCTGCCACTTAGTTTTCTTTAACCTTTATGTAGTGGATCTCAAAATCATAATCAAAGATTAGTTCTAACCACTGTCTCTATCACGCATTGAGATTGGGTTGAGTGAAAATATATTTCAACCCTTGGTGATGTGACCGAAGCTCGAATGGTTTACCTAGAAAATAGTGATGCCACATTTGCAGGGGGTGAACTATTGCCGCAAACTCCAAATCATGCAGTGCATAATTTGCTCATAGTTTTCAAGCTTTTGGGACTCATGCTATTACCTATCCATTCTGCATAAGAACTCCTCCTAGTCCTTCCCCTGAAGCATCAGTCACTACCAAGAAGTGGTCTTTGGGATCTGGCACCTTTAGGATTGGTGTCGCGGTCAACTTCTCTTTGAGGAGCTCAAAAGCCGCTTGGCTTTTTTCAGACCACTCAAACCTTTTACCCTTCCTCTATAATGATGTGATAGGATGTGCTATACGGGAAAAGTTCATTACGAACTTTCTGTAATACCCAGCTAACCCCATGAAGCTTCTTACTTCATGCACATTCCTTGGAGTTGGCCACTCAGAAATGGCTTTAGTCTTTGCTGGATCTACTGTTGTCCCCTTGGCTGAAATTATATGCCCTAAGTATTGTACTTCCTTTTGAAAGAAGGTACACTTAGATAGTTTCCCATACAACTTGTTTTCCCACATGCGTTGTAAAACAATCCGTAAGTGTTATAGGTGTTCCTCCTCATTTTTGGAATATATTAGAATGTCATCTAAGAAAACCAAGATGAATTTGTCGAGGTAGTCGTGAAATACACTTTTCATTAAATTCATGAAAGTAGATGGGACATTGGTAAGTCAAAATGGTAGAACAGTGAAATCAAAGTCATATCCTTGCAATTTACTCACCCACTTCTGCTACCTATCATTTAGGTCCCTTTGACTTAAGAAGAACCTTAAGCTAATTGTAGAGGGAGGATGGAGCTACAGGCCTCTGGGGGTAGGGTTTTCCCGTCTACGGTTGTCGGGCATGGTAGGCATTCCCCGCATGCCCCGAGCTGGCCAAACATGGTGCGGTTGGGTGGATTTGGCAGTGGTGCACATAGCATGGCTAAGCTGAGCAAATTGTATGGTGCTAGCATAGGCAAGGGTTTCGGTTTTGAAAGGAAGCAGGGTGGTCTATGGAAAGAGCAGAGACCACACAATGCTGCAAGCAACCGACACATAGATGATCAGGGAAATGGTACGGTGGTAAAGTATGGGTGCGGTGGAATTAATCTGGGGTGAGGCCATATAATTGATGTCGTTTCTAGGGTGGTGACTAGGGATGGTGATTGCTTGGCTTACAAGAAGTCTGAGGCTATGATTGTGGAGGTTTTCAAAATTTTCCTTGTGATGCTTCCCCGTCTCGTGGTTTGTCTTTTTCGAGTTCTTCCTCTTTGTCTCCTGTTAAGTCGGTTAAACTAGTCAATATTTGTCTGTCAAAGGAAGTGGAAAAGGAGGTTGATCATAATGAAAAGGTTTTTTCGGATTTGAGGCTGATTGGGAGTTTCAGAGGTCTTTGGCCAAGTCTTGGAGATTTACATAAGTGGTTTTCCGTGCATTGGGAACCCTTGGTGGATGAGTGTATGCAGATTTACTCTCATGCACGGGGTTTTTTTGTTGTGGTTTTTCAATCTGAGGCTGATAGGAATATGGTCCTGAGTGGAGGTCAATGGTGCTGGGAGGACAGCCAATCATTGATGTTGAAACCATAGCATCCGGCCTTCAACCCCCTTTCAGAATCTTTTGATCGCACCCCTCTTTGGATCAAACTGCCTAATCTTCCAATGCAGTTTTGGTTTGATTCTTGTTTTGAGGCGGTGGGTAACTGGGTAAGTTTATTCTGACTGATGAAGGTTCGTTAAATCTTTTACGCACTACCTTTGTTCATATTTTAGTTGACATGGATACATCTTAGGATCTCCCAGCTGAGATTTCAATTACTACCTCAAAAGGGAGGTGGAAGCAACCTGTGGACTATGAAGGGGTTCCATTGAGGTGTTGAAGATGTTTTAGTGTTGGGCATAATGCAGTGTCGTGTGAAAGGGGCAAGGTGGAACAACCGACTTCTTGGTGGAAGGAAGCTTCTCCTTTTTTATACACAATGGATAAAGTGGTAGAGAATCAGGATACCAAGCAGGGGCTAGAGGGCATTGACAAGGGTGCTTTGGGCAACATGGAGAACGAAACTGCTCCTAAACAGGGTACAAATGAAGTTGTACATGGCTTGGTGTGTAGGCAATCTTACTCAGGTGGAGGTTCTATCCAGGCAGATAGGGCGACAGGGCATTCCTTGGTGGTTAACTCTTTGGTTGGAGGTGGCTCAGGGCAAGTTGGTGGACAATTGTGGGAGCAGTCACACTCGGTTACTAGGGGAACAGAACTACTGGTAACTTCCAGGGGAACATATTTATGGGAAAATATAAATCTGAAGTTACTAAAGGAGGTGAAGGAGGAGGGTTGGATTGAAGTTAAACGGAAAAAGGATAAAAAGGGAAAATGGGGCAGTAGTAGCTATGTATCTTCATCTCATGAAGGAGATGACATTTTTGGGGAGGGGGCTCTTGTAATGTCCCCTTCTCACTGATGGCCTTCCAATGGTCCATTAGCCTATTCCTGAGACCCGTAGGCTAGGTGGAATGAAGAATGAAGGTCCAGCATTGATGAAACGAGGACTTACTATTTCTAGTAAGTCAGGGAATGGCCATTCTGGTGTTACTGCCCTACTGAGCTCTCCATGTTTTGCCTCTGGATGCGATGATCATGCTTTTTTGAGCATTAGTTCTTGACTTACTATTTTTAGTAAGTGGCTGTGTGGCACAATTCTATTTTTGGCAGTAGACAGGGTTCTGATTCTGCAGCAGTTCTGTGGTCGTTCGGGCTCAGTTTCATCCTAGTTGTGATAATAATCAGTACGGGAGTCATTGGCGACATAATTAAATATTATTTTCCTTATCCTAAGGTTTAATATTTAATTAATCTGATTCTGCTACTGATTTATTATATTTGGGATTAATGTCCATATTTTTCCTAAGTATTTGGCGAGCTTCATGTTTATTAAGGAGATGTTGAAATATTTGAAAGAAATATTATTTTGTGACTTATCTCTAAATATTTGCCAAAGTATATCGTGGGTCCATGCCTTGGGCGTGGGATTGGACTTATGGGAAATAGCACCACTCTTGGGGGTCCACATGTAGTGGAATGAAATGCAAATGCAAGGCATTGAATTTGGAGGAATTGCATTTGGATTTGTGGAGTGAAGTTATAAATATGAGACTTGGGCTCCTATTTGCACCATCTTTGAAAATTGCATCGTTATGCTGCCGGTTTGGCTACTGAAAATCTGAGCTTCGAAGTATGGCTTCCTAGCTAAGTCTCAGTTTCGTACTTGCAAGATAGTACCTAGCTGCGTTCTTATATTCCCATTGCTGATTGGTGAATGAGTTGCAGATTGTGGAGTGTTCTATGCTGGATTTGAGTGTTTCTGGTTGCTGGTCGCGGGACTGCTGAAAGTATATTTTGCTCACACCTCTTAACCAGGTGACTCCATCATTCTGGGTACCGGCTCATCCTTCCTTCCTTGCCATGGCGATACAATGTGTGAGTTTTTAGCAGTTTTAAATAAGCAATGAATTTACTAGATAAAATCGAACTTCCCATGCATAGCATGGGTTTTTGCACTTGTATTGGGATGTGTGCGAAATGAATAGTGGGTTGTTTGGGTTGTAGTTTGGATTGGATGCTGTTGTTAGTGTTATACTGTGGGATTGGGATTGATTTGAGTTTATTCGGGTGAAAAATGAGGGAGTTATGAGCATTTTGGTGTTTCCATAGGCTGCTGAATTGTACTTTCAGCCTGTAGATTAGTTGTAATAGAAAATTATATTCTTGCTGTAGAAATCTGCACTTACTCTTCTCATCTCATCTCTATTTTGTAAGGTTGTTTCAGTAGTACTGATCATCCCTTCTTGCTGCTCTTAATTGTAATCCCCACTGCATAAGTGGAAGAGGCTGGCTTGACACCTTCTAAGTTTTGTAATTCAGTTTTTGTACTCAGTCCTCCCACTGAATAAGTGGTCGAGTGATAAGTTCAATACAATGGTCCTCCCGCTGAAATATGCGGTAGAGTGATAGCTTAACGTAATGTCCTCCTGCTGAAATACGCGGTAGAGTGATTGAGTTTCAGTTCTTGTCATGTTTTCCTTGGCTGGTTTACCACCAAGAGTTTGGTTTCTATCCTGCTGGATAAGCAGAAGGGGTTGGCTTGCCGCCCAGGCATTGTAATTTTCAGTTTGTTTTATGGTACTAACAATCCCCAGAACACCGTATGCTCTCACCCTCCCAGCTTGGGCTCTCGGTGAACAAAAGGTGGAAGGGTTCCCTTTCAGCAGTTTGGATTATTTCTCTAACCTTAACAGGTTGTTGTGTTTACTTGTAACTCTTACTGTTAAAACAAAAAAAAAAAAAAAAATTACTGGGATATTACAGCTCTCTAATTGTAGCCCCTACTAGTTCAGGCCAGGACAATACCCAAGTTACTGTTGCGACCTTTTCACACATCACCCCATTGAGAATGGGAACACTCATTCCTTTTTGCTTTCTAGGGTTTTTGTTAGAGCCTTATGACCTCTCGACACCAATTTTGTCAGTTTTGAATGGTTTAGGTTTTGAAAGTCATAAGTCAGTTTGTGCAAGCCATGGTCAAAATAGAGTCTAGACACCATCAGGGTGCCTAGAAAGTCCAAAGGACGAAGATTGCAATCGATTTGGGTCAATTTGGACAACTTTCTATTTTTCGAAAGTTTTGCTTTTTGCTTTTTCCTATTTTTTAGGAAGTTTCGTTTTTGGACTTTAAGCATGATCCCTGTAATGGCTTTTTTAAGAAAGTTTTTTCTAGATTTTAGGGATACTTGTTTTTTCTATTTTTGGAAAGGGGATCTAGGGTTTGCACTATTGGCTCTGAGTTACACTGAAAATGATCAGGAATTCCACTCAAAATTCAAGTTTTGTCTGAAAAAGCTAAGTTCCTATATATTAGGGATCCAGAGGAATTCAAAGTATAAATGGTGTATGAATTCCAAATTTCAATAAGATCCGAGTTGAAATGCATAAGTTATGAGGATTTTGAATTCAGTTCTCATGGAGATCAGGTCTCTTCAAGTCCGCCCTCATGATGTATGCAAGGGGAAGAGATCTCTCCAAGTCCACCTCGACTTGGTCAAGGAAGCAATGAACTCGGCCCTTTATGGGATGTGGTGCACAAATCTCATGAAGTCCACCCAATTGGTAGGAGCAAGAGCATGTCTACGTCCGCCTTGATGGCATGAAGAGGGAATGAAGCCAATGAACCCAACCCACAGAGAAGGTGCACAAGTTCCATGAAGTCCGCTTGCCTATGGCGCACAACTCTCCTCAAGTCCGCCTTATGTAGTGCAAAGAATGAATGAAGTCCGCCAAGTGTAAGCTAAAGAGGTGCAAGAGCATGTCTAAGTCTGCCCTAAAGTGAGATAAGAAGCAAGTGAATGGTGCTCAAGTCACACCAAGTCTGCCCTCCATGTGGTAAGTGCAAAGAAGTCATGAAGTCTGCCTTGAAAGGGACTTGACTTGGTCAAAGAAGTAATGAACTTCACCATGATGGAGTGCACAACATTGATGAAGTCCGCCCTACATCAACTACAAAATGGAAACAAATTCATTAAGTTCGCCTTCATGAGAAACTTGCTAAATTAGGAGTTGGAGAATATTCCCATGGCTGTCAACAAGATATCTAATCCAAATTCAAACTAGAGGCAATTTTAGGTTTTTCAAAATGGAAGATTGAAGATTGAGTTCGATTCATCAACTTAGAATCAAAATAGAAACTTCCTCTTGGATTAAAATTCACAATTCGAACTTGCCAAAAAGATTCTAACTCAACTAAAACTCAAAATGGAAACTTTCTTTTGCAACTCAAAAGACTAAAGAGTAATTAGAAGCGAATCTAGTTCGAATTTAGGAAAGACAGGCTATGTTTCTAAATGCAAAATTCTAACTTCATGAAGATTTTATACAAATACCAATTCAGTCTCTCAATTCTTTCATAAGACGTTCAAACTTGAGAGAGAAAATTGAGTAGTTCTTGAAGAGTTTTGTGCAGGTTTTGAAGGTTTCCAGCAAGATTTTTGAAGCTTTAGACAAAGTTTGGAAGAAGATTTTGACAGTTTTGAAGAACATTTTCACAATTTTTCGAAGTGCAACCTCTGATATTCCATCACAAATAACATTTTCCCATCTCTCTTATCTTTTCTGAAGGTGAAAGTTGGTTTCAAGGGCAGATTATCAGGTTTCCCAACCTGATTTTTCAAGGTTTTTCGAGAGAAAGAATTGGTTTTTTACAAATTCCTTTCACTCTTTCTTATTTTCTTCCCCTCGAACTAGATTTTGATGCATACTTAGTTGAAATTTGGACTCAGTTTTTCGTTATTAGGTTCTGATTTTGATTAAAATCAGACGTGAAGTTCCCAAGTTTGGTCATATTAAAGGGTTTTTCTGAGATTTTCAAGAACATCTAAGCATTGAAACCCCTTTAAAATGCTAAGTGTTGGAAAAAGAGTGAAAAATCAGAATACACTTAGCTGGTAAAACTCCAAATCCCCTCTTAAAATACAGTTTCTAACTTAATTTTGTTTAATCCTTTGCAGATTTGGATGACCTCAGGAGTTGGACCATCACACAAAATGGAAGCAGGTTGGAGATACCAACCTTGGGCACATCAAACTTCGGGAGTTCAAGAAGAGGATGCACAACACCGATACACAGTTACCCACTCCGATTGCACGGAGAATGATGCAAAATGGGATAGTGCAGGCTGCTGGTTTCCTTCCAGCATTTCAGTGTACCGAATTGATTGTAGAATGCTTCAAACATTATAACCTAGAGAATAGAGAAATAGTTGCCCCCGGCAATGCTCTCCTCTTTTCCACGCTCTACTTTTCCTTGTGGATTTGTTCCTTTCTCGGCCTGAATTCCTAATGATTCCTCAATGGCTTCATCTTGTGATTCCAGGTCTCCCATCAAACCATAAGTCAGGCGAGCATTCTTTGCTTTCAGCTTGTTGATGTGATGCTCTATCCAAAGCCTTGTGAATTTTGTAACTGGCCTGCTCAGGATGTTAAGATCAACAATCTTTGGCTCAGACCAATTAGGTGCTAGGATTGGCTTGTCTTTCGCTTTCTCAAAATTAGGGTGAACATTGTTCACACCTTCAACCTGGTTTGGTATTGGGAGGAGCTCACATATCCTCATCATCTTGAGGGGTAGCATAGAAAATATTCTCTTTTTGACCTCATAATCATCCTTGGCATTGGCCCAATAATCCTCGAGTTGCATCTTATGCCTATGCCTCACGCCAGCTACCATTTTCATCTTGTCATATGGATCAAAATCTGACCTTGTTTGATTTGTGAGGTGGTATAACTGTAGTTCCTCCACTGACTTCTCTGTTGGTGCTACCAATGGGCACACTTCATCAGAACCCATGATGATCAGGAACTTGATTCCACCTTTCTTCTTCTTCTTCTGGATTTTTTCATAAGCTGTTAATTGTCTTGTCACTTCAAGCAGTACCATATTATCAGTTGGGTACCTCAAGGGCCTGAAGGGATAGGAAGAGAATCCCTAAAGCCGGATGTAGGTGAATCTTGGAAATTGGATGAACCATGATCCGTACCTTTTTATTAATCTCCTTGCTTCTTGTGACAAACTCATGTGAACGTCTCCTTGTAGAGAAAGAACAATATGCATGGTGAAGGCATAATTGGCTCTCCTAAAATTGGCTCATTAATCCGTTGAATTTGGCCATCCTTGCTAACATATAAACAATGTACGAACGCATGTAAAAGGACCGAGAATGCATCAAATTCTTCAATTGTTCGTCCAAGTTGTCACTAATTAATTTTGCCCATTCCACGACCTTTATTGTATCCATCACTTCCTCGATAAAGTAAAACATCCATGGTTCGAAGGCGAATGCCTGTGGATATCCCATGACTCAACTCATCAGCATCACAAGGTCACTATACTCTTTCTTGAAGTCCATCCTGGTAAGTTGCTTAGGCATTTTGGAATGATGGGACTTTGACTTATGCATCCATTTACGGTTGATGATACTTGCGCAACCATTTGCTCCAAATTCATAGAGCCTCAATGCTCTCTCATTTGTCTTGTACACCATGGAATGATACATGGGAATTCCAAAAGCCTTTGTAATTGCTTCAGCTTTGCACATTCAATGATCAACTCAAAGCACTATATGGCAGGAGGGAAACCAACTACTGCCACAATTCCACTCCAAGTTATCTTCTTGGCTACAATTGATGGAGGATGCCCTTCATGACCAAACATTCTCCTCCTGAATTCATCCAAATTGAGAGTTCCCAGGTTGGTGTCGCTGACTTCCTTCCACTTTGATATGATCTATGATTCTGGGAGAAATCCTTTAAGCTCATTCTTGATCTAGGTCTGCCTTGACGTGCTCGCCACCTTTGATTTTGCCAAACTAACTTCTTGCAAAATAAAATAAACAACATTAAAATCATGTCAAGGAATTTTTTTTTTTAATTCATTATGAGAAGAATTCCACATAGCGTATTCTAGACTTGGAACAAATTTGAACCTCCAAGGAAAAGATTTCTTTGATAAATAACCATGCGTTAGGTACTTTGCTCTTGCCTGTGTTCCTCAAAAATGTGATGTGAAAAATGAACTCTCATGCTCTCTTTAAATAGAGAATTCCTCTTTTTAAATAGAGAATTCGCACACTATGTTGCCAAGATGGCTCTGGGGTATTTTTAGCAGCTCATTAATTCCTTCCAAAACACATTTCATGTTTCTCTTGTTGAAGGAGAGCTGACTTGTCGTTTCGGTGGACCCCACTCATCATGCCTTGTTCAAAATAGCAACTTCCATTATGTATTGTGTGCCACACCTCATTAATGAAAATATTCTCATTTGGCCATTAGATATTTATCCTTCATGTTATCCTTTTCTTGGGCTGTAATGTCCCCAACCAAAAATTTAATATTGCTCTTAGATCTGTTAAATAGATTCACAAATATTACGCAAAACTTCACCGAAAACACCCAAACTAGTTAGCTACTTTTGCACAGAAAGGGCCGAGTTAAAATGGAACTTTATAGAACATTATTGCAAATGATTTTTCTGATACATGCATCATTTAATCAGGTCTGAAACTGATGTATTTCAGCAGCAACATTAATACATTCAAAGTCTAATTTATAAGCAAAACCTACAAAAACTATTATAACCAAATACCACCAATTTCACTGTAAACACCACACTGATATTGTTTGATATACAAATGTAAAATACATAGAATATGATCTGATACAAGATTAATAACAGCAACAAAGCCCTCAAAACACATCTGGAATTACTGCGACAATACTAATGAAGCCATGAACACACACAATGGAAAACTGCTGAAATCTTGAAGCTCCAATGCAACCTCTGGATGAAGTTGCTCTATGTGAACAATGGGGTTTTGTCCACTATCCACCGGAAACTTGTGGGTTTCCATCCACAAGCCTCCAATCTCTAATGGGTTTCCGTCCACTAAAGAATTTTGCAGAACATGAAGTTCATACTATAAGAAATTGAGAAGTAGAGATGGCATTAAGATCCCTTTTCCCAAATATTCTTTGTATTTATCTTGTCCTTGGCCAATTTGGTGGGAAAATCATTAAATAGAAATATTACAAATTTCCACTCTACTCTTACTTTCCAAATTTGCACTTGGTGGGAAAATCATTAATTAGAAATATTTTAATTTCCCACTTCACTCTTGCTTTCCAAATTTTCTCTTGGTGGGAAAATCATGTGATGTCCCCATTTGGGATTCACCTTAATTTGGTCCTGAGACAAAGATTCTAACTCAAGGTGAGAACTGTAAAATATAATTTCATCAATTCTGAAGATATTTTATTATTATATTTAATTTATAATGCTAAGAATAGTTTGGAAGATAGAACTTGTCTTGCTAACTCCCTCTGATTGTATACTTGGAATATATGTCTCAACATTATAAATTGCTGCTACTCAACTGGGCCTTCTGATTAGAGTAAATAAAAAATAGATCCTTCATAGCTTATGCTATAGTTCTCCCTTTTAATTGAATCTTCAATGCTATGTAGTGTCTATAGGTCTGCCCCATGGTTCTCTTCTCAATGAAGCTCTTAATATCACCTTTGATACTGCTATAGATATGGTCACAAGTCTGATACAAAGCAGCTTATATGACTGCTCTAATTCTGCTACAAATCTCCTTTGGAACTGCTCATAAGCTTTCTTCAAAATCTGACCGTGTCTGAATGAGATATCCGCTTTGTTCATGCATCTTTGGCCATGCCAATGGTGATGATATACCACCAATCACCTGGTAGATTGTAGACTCTTTGAGCTTTTCTTGATCTGAGTTATTATATTTAAATAATGTTAAATCTTCCCTTACATCGTTCTATCCTCTTTCACCATCCCTTTGATAGCTGACATATTTTCTCCTCCAAAATTCCCCCACTTTCCATCATTCATAATATTATCTTATATCTTCCCAAAGGAGGTGATCTCCTTATGGTCACCACCCTTCAAATAGATACATCAAATAACAGGTCACATCTCTTTGCCATATGTAATTACATTTAGTTTATTCAAACCGTCACCTTCCTATCTTTATTTCTTTTCATTGTTATTAATAGCAAGACATTGCACCCTTTGACCATTAAAGGTCATCGCACCTCTTTAAAACAATATCATTTATTAACTAATCTTAAGGTTATGCAATTCTTAATATATTATTCTTAACACTTTTTTTTGTTCTGTGGAATATATGTTATCCTTACTACTGATTGCAGTTAGTCTTTATTCTGGCTGTGGTTAAATCAGATCGTATGAACTTTTAATGGAGATCATCTTAGATTTAAACTTAGTTCTGCTCCAGTATACTATTCTGATAATTCCTTCAAACAAGAACCACTGTCTTTATTCTTAGTCAGTGTCTTATTCATTCTGGTTTACTGATTTTGTTACAATCTTGACATCGGCATTTTCAAGGTTGTTGCTGTCTTCCTTCTTGTCATTGTTGTATATGCTATGATCACTTATATTATTTAATCGACGCCTTGACTGAATGCTGCACATTATTCTCATACAAGATCACTGTATTTTCTTGTCTCTTCTTCTACTTCAATCACTATTCTGGTCAATAGATTATTTGCCTTGGTTAATTTGTCTTAATTTTCCCATTGGTGCCTCATGAAGATGCTAGAGAAATAACTCTAGTGTTTGTAATCAGTTTAAATCTTTAATTGAAACTTATTTTAATCGTATATCTTAATGTCCTGAATTGGGGACATTACAAATCATTAATTAGAAATATTTCAAACTTCCCACTCCACACTTGGTGGGAAAGTCATAATTAGAAATATTCTGAACTTCCCATTATGGCATAAAATCCAACCTCTGAAATGACCCTCCAAACAGTTAATTTAATATTTAATTGTCCTCATTTCATTGGAAATACTTGGACAATACTAAATATCAAATCAATTAATCTCCCTATAGGAGAACAAAATGAAAATGTTTGCCAAAATCCAATTTCATAAAAAAGGGGACATGACATGGGCACATATTAGATAGGGAGGAGTATTCTCCATGTTTGGGCGCACATAAGATAGGTAGGAGAATTTTCTCCTTGCCTTAGCCGAATTTCAACGAGGTCTATGCATCCCTTGGCGCAATTGAGAGGTGGTGAAGGATTTTTCAAACACTTAGTGAAATTTCATTCATTCAATGACTTCATGGAATTGGCTGCATTCTAGAGGGATACTTGAGGAATTTTGAATGCCTTAGTCAAATTTCGTCATTCCATGATTTCATAAGGTTGGGCGCACTTGGAGTGTAATGTCCCTAATTGAAAAATTCCTATTTTTTAATCCTAAGACAACCATTCAGTCGTAACATGAGAACTGTCATATAAAATTTACCCAAACCGGAAACATTTCATTATAATATTTAATTTAAAATTTTAAGGATAGTTCAAAAGAAAAGACTTATCTTGCTGTCTCAAGTATGGAAAATTAATGAATATGCAAAGGAGATCTTTATTGTCTATGTCTAATCTTGGCCCTTAAACATAGGCAACAATGATTCTAGATATTACTTAGAATGGTGTGAGGATCTTTTGTTTCTTATATGTCACTATTTATCTGCAGAGGTATATGATTATATCACTCACAGTGATATGCTGTTGTCTCTGACGTAACATATCTGCTTGCAACAATGATTATTATGGTGCAATACTGATGGGGCCAACTCAGATATAATTCTGCTTGGTGAATGCTCCCCGATTATGGGCACACGGTCTTGCTCAACCTAAGCTCCCCTAAACTAGAATGAGTGCCTCCTTCTTGAAGGATTATGCTTGCCTCTTTATACTTTGCGCTGTGTGTGGAAAGTCGCACACAGCGCAAAGTCGCAAGGTTGAGACACGTCTCGTGTCTCTTGTTGATCATTTCCCTTCATAATTATTAATCACACTCATTAGTTAGATTCTTGTACTCTTAATTAGTTACTTAAGATAATCACACCTTTACTATTATAATCGGTGTCCTTCATGTCTTATTTAATGACTACCGATGATTTTATGTGTTCGTTGAAAGCCATTCATCACGTGGACTTGCTATTAACAGAAGAATTCTCCATGGTATCAATCTTTGCTTTCACTGTTTGTCCATAAACCAACTATTATGTAAGACTTAGTCCAATCATATATACGATACTTGAATATTATGTTAGATATCTCTGCGACCCTTATCTATTCTTTATTCCAGCGTCTTAGTCTTCCTTAATCTGATCAGACGTCTTGTTGATATGTCATCCCTCTGCACAGTGAGCAAGAAACAATTAGGATGATGACTATCCTTCAATGTTTGACTTCGATATCAATCGCCATCTTATGGGGATATTCTCGGCACTCTTTATTCAATACTGATTTAGGAGATCATTGCAGAGGTCTTCACTTCAATTAACCCACTTCCACATGACTTCTCCATCTAAATTCGATTTCTTTTATTGCTGGTGTTACTTGTATCGTTCTTCATTTCTCTATTGCGATCATAGATTATGTGAATGAATTTCAATATTTAATTAAACTTATTTAATCGTCTACTGACCCTTATTGATCTGAGGTCTTGAATGGGGACATGACATGGAGCTTGGAGAAGGAATTTTCCAATACTTAAAATTTTTGAGTTTCCACACCTTCTAGAATGCTGTAATATCCCAGTAAATTTTTTTTTGTTTTTAGACCAATAACAATTCATCCACAACAAATAACCCGTTAAGGTTAGAGGAATAAGCCAAACAACTGAAAGGGAACCCTTCCACCTTTTGTTCACCGAGAGCCCAGACTGGGAGGGTGAGAGCATACGGTGTCCCGGGGATCGTTAGCAATCATAATCAAACTGAAAATTAAAATGCATGGGCGGCAAGCCAGCCCCTTCTGCTTATCCAGCAGGATAGAAACAAAAGCTCTTGGCGGTAAACCGACCAAGGGAAAATTACAATAAACTGAAGTTCAATCACTCTACCGCGTATTTCAATGGGAGGACAATACATTAAGCTATCACTCTACCGCATATTTCAGCGGGAGGACCATTGAATTGAACTTATCACTCGACCACTTATTCAGCGGGAGGACTGATTACAAAACTGAATTACAAAACTTAGAAGGCGGCAAGCCAGCCTCTTCCACTTATGCAGTGGGTAATTACAAAGAAAGAAGGGGATGATCAATACTACTGAAACAACCTTACAATATAGAGATGAGATGAGATGAATAATTGCAGATTTCTACAACATGACTGTAATTTTCTGTTACACTGATCTGCAGGCTGAAAGTACAGTTTTAGCAGCCTATGGAAACATCAAAACACTTATAACTCACTCATTTTTTGCCCGAATCAACTCAAATCAATCCCAATCCCACCGTACATCAAATGCCATGACAACCAATCAAAGCCACATCCCAAACAAACCTATTTTTATTTTGCACACATCCCAATGCAAAATAGAAAACCCACACCTAGCCTAGGAATTTCGATTTTATCTCTTAAATTCATTGCTCATTTTAACATGCTAAAAACTCACACATTGTATCGCCATAGCCTGGAAGGAAGGATGAGCCAGTACCCAGATGGATGGAGTCGCCTGGTTAAGAGATATGAGCAAATTTCACTTTTAGTAGTCCCGCGACCAGTAACCAAAAGCAATCAAATCCAACATCGAACACTCCATAATCTGCAACTCATTAACCAATCTGCAATGGGAACACAAAGGCACAGCTAGGTACTATATTGCAAGTACGAAACTGAGACTTGGCTAGGAAGCCAACTTCGAAGCTCAGATTTTCAGAAGCCAAACCGGCAGCATAACGATGCAATTTTCAAAGATATCAAAATGGGAGCCCAAGTCTCATACTTATAACTCCACACACCTCAAACCCAAATGCCATTTCCTTGAATTTCAACGTTTTTACTTTGCATTTCGCTCCACTACATGTGGACCCCAAGAGTGGCACCATTCCCCACAAGTCAACTCCCACGCTAAAGCAAGGACCCACGCACTTTGGCAAATATTAGAGATAAGTTATAAAAAATATAATATCTTTCTCAATATTTCGATATCTCTTTAATAAACATGAATTTGCCAAGAACTTAAGAAAAATAGGCATTAATCCCAATTTTAATAAATCAGTCGTCAATAATCAGATTAATTAAATATTAAACCTTAGGATAAGGAATTAATATTCAATTATTTCGCATATGGCTCTGGTACTGATTATTAACACTGCTAGGATGAAACTGAGTTAGGACGACCACCAAAACTGCTGCAGAATCAGAACCCTGTCTACTGCCAATAATAGAATTGTGCCACACTGCCACTTACTAAAAATAGTAAGTCAAGAACTAATGCTCAGAAAAGCATGATCATCGCGTCCAGAGGCAGAACATGGAGAGCTCAGTAGTATAGTAACACCAAAATGGCCATTCCCTGACTTACTAAAAATAGTAAGTCCTTGTTTCATCAATGCTAGACCCTCATTCCTCATTCCACCTAGCCTACGGGTCTCAAGAATAGGCTAATGGACCACTGAAAGAGCATCAATGAGAAGGGGACATTACAAATGTTTGAGCGCATATTGGGCCTGGAGGAGGAATATTCAGACACTTTGCCAAATTTGCAGAGTTTCCATGCCTTAAGAGTGCTTGGGTGCATATGGAGAGTGAAGGAGGACTTTCTTGCAAAAGGATGAATCCTTCTTGCCTTGGGTTTTGCGCCCAAGGAGACCTTCTTAGCTCACTTGGAGCCTAGAGGAGGATTTTTGACTTGAGGATGAGTCCTCCTCTTGGGATTTGGGCCCAAGGAAGGTTCTTTGGTGTGCTTAGTCTTTGAAGGAAGATTTCCAGACAGCCAAAATTTGATCATCTACCTACCTCATTCATCTTTCTAGATTCGGAACTGGATACCTTGGTCATTTGTTCTACTGTCAATGTTCATCTGTTGCCAAAAATAGGCTTACTAAAAATAGTAAGTTTGTCCAAACACAAAATTATGGCAAACGGGGGCACAGTGAAACTTACTAAAAATAGTAAGTTCGTTCAAAATCAAAATTAGGCCAATTGGCGCCATAGTGAAATTTACTAAAAATAGACTTACTAAAAATAGTAGGTTCATGAAAAACAATCAAACTTCACTGGTAGGCTCTTTGAAAGATTTTCTTTTCTACACTTCGGCAATTTGACTCTGCACAAGAGTACGGACTTCCTTTCTAAGCCTGCAGGACAAAAACCCTAAACACAGACAATGCTTGCTTCCAGACTTGGCACAAATCATCAGTACTCATCCAAACTCTAGAAACTTTAGGAAATCATTGCCAGACTACCCAAAAGCTCACAAACAAAAGACCAAGTGGACAAAAATGTAGGGGGTCCCCATTTGGAATGCGGTGATGTGTGAAAAGGTCACAACACCTCCCTCTTCAATTACCTTGTCTTCTAAATATGATGCTTGAATGCAATAGATTGAGTATGAGAATTCCTTGGTTCTTGCTAAAAGTGCCACAAATCTGTTTACTTGACTGTGCTCTACAGGGTTAATAGGAGGAAGCAAAAATCTTGGAGGAAAAAAGAAGTAAATGACTTGAGTTGGCCTCAAGAAAATGTGGAGTTGGTTTCACTAGCTTTGGTAATAGTGGTTAGCCTAGTTTTGGAAAATAGAGGCATTGGGGATTGCCCTCAATGGCTAGAAATTCAACTCTACAAAAGACATCATTAGCATTCTTGATTCTAAGACCCTAGGCAGGGTTTTTTAAAATGTAGGGGTTCCAAGTGAGGTTTGTAGGGAGAGAGAAGAGTTTAGAGAGGATCTGGAGGGTCCTCTATAGGAAGAAAATAATACCAGCCTTACCGGGGCAGTTTTGTCATCCTTTGGCTCGCTAATGTCCAGAAAGAGGTTTAAGACCAAGAAAAATATTCTGGCAAGAGGTTTATAGGAAATTATATGAAATCTTCTGACATAGGGTCGGCAGGGCAAAAGTGGAGAATGATCAGAAAGGAAATCTGCTTCAATGATTATGTGGCAAGGCAGCTGTCACTGTTCCTCTAGAGCTTTATAACTTTGAATTGCCTGGCTAGCATTGTGTTTGTTGATCTCTTATGTTCAATCTGGTTGGTATGTTCTGTGGTAGTTATTTTTAGTCCCAAGTTTGTGAGCTGTCTTTGAGCTGTTAGTTTAATGTATATAGCTGTTGGTTAATAGCCTTAATACTGCTAATCCATGTTATTCCTTTATTGATTGTTGGTCCCTAATGCCGTGTGTGTTTATGAATTCCTGTTGACTTCAAATATCAAAATTATATTTTTGTCTAATAAAAATACCATTAGTTAATGAACTAGACGCAAGTAAATTGCCCATGATGCTGTGATATAAAAAACAAACAAACAAGGTTCGTTAAGTACCAGAATTGGAATAATTAGTTACATGAGCCAATTGATATCAATAATAGGCAGAATTTTGTGATAATTCACTAATTATGCCAATAGAAGACAGTTAATTTATTCTTAAAATCCATTTATGAATCGACTTGTAGACAACTAGTATTGAAAATAGGATATGAAGCTAACAACATTGTTCATTACCTTCATAAGATATGTGATGCCTTCATTTGATAATGTTGAAGCCTGTTAAACTTGTCCAGCTTTTGTTTAATAGTTTCTCAGTACTTAATTAGTTTGGATGGTAATCATTATCATTGTTATTCGAAAGTTTGAATAAATATCATGAGCTCTATTCAGAGTGTGTATGTATATATACGTGTGTGTTCTAGAAATTCTGAGAACTTCCTACATCCTCGTGCAAATAAAGCTTCAGTAATCTTATTACTGTTTTATGTCTACAACCTATTTGCCATAAATTTCATGGAAACTGATTTGAACAGATTAACATCCTTGGAATAATAGTACTTGAGAGATGGGTTCTTGTGAATCAGTACTCATGAAACATGGGTCAATAAGTTTGACTCAAAAACTAAATAGTTGAATCTTGATAACAATATCACAATTTGACTTGCTGTGGAAAATATCTCCTACTTATCAATTGATGAGCTAAAGGGGCTCTATAATGAATGGTTCATAAGGCACAACACTTGTTGAAGGTTTTGCAAATGGGGTTGTAAGCTATGTAGGTTTAACCTTGGAGGAAACTCCGTGGTTAAGCGCGCTTGAGTTAGAGTACTAATTGGATGGGTGACCTCCCAAGAAGGCATAATGCTTCACCTCTGTGAGCATCACCTAGATGCAATGAATGCTAAGTGGACCATCCATTCTCATGAGAGATGAGTTCTTGTGAACCACTAAGCATGAAATATGGGTCAATGTTTTTGACTCAAAAACTACATAGTTGAATCATGTTAGCAATATCATAATTTGACTTGTTGTGGAAAATATCTCCTACTTATAATAATACTTATTTATGATTTTGTTTGGATTTCAGGAATGCGTGCAAATGTTGAAATATTAATATTTTTGAACGTTGAAATGGCTTTAAAAGGTATTACTATTTTTGTTTCAATCATCTTGTGTTTTTTCATATGTTGCCAGTGCACTCATGAGTCCATGACAGGCATAACATGAGTAATCTGATCATTGGGATTAATATTCTTGCGTTGCTGTGTTCATTCCCAGATGGAATGAAACTTTACCTTTCAGCCAACAAAGTTATACTCACAGAGGGGTTTGATGGAGTTGTACCGCCTAAATATTTTGCAAAGGTTGAGACATGGCCAAAAAGGGAGCCCATACCACTATCATAACATGTTAAGTTTGATTAGAATGCTTACTGAAACACATTTTATCATTTCTATTTCATGCACATTTTGAATTCTATTAAAGTAGGATGATGATAACTATCCAAACAGTATTCTAGTATTAAAAAAGATAAGTTTTCTCATGGTGTCAACAATAAAACCAACAGTAAAGTCAGTGATATCAAGAGAGGCAATAAATTAAACAATACTATCTTAGAGCTCAATACAAAATTATAAAATAAACAATTCATATTCAACACATGAGATCAATCCATAATTATAAATAGGTTCCTTTCCTATATGCTTGGAAAGGAAAATTATCCTTTTTCTGATGTTAATTTAGGGCAATTGCCTCCTGATATGGCTCTTATGCTTGATCAGTTAGTGGATAGTGATAGGGTTCTCTAGTCATCTCTTCTTGACTCTCTGTTTGTATCTCTTTTGTGTTTGAATAAATTTTTACCCCTTTTAGTAAATATTTTGGAATCAAAATAATATATAAATTTTGTGGTGGGTTGAATCTATAATTCTAGGTCATTTTCATAGGCATGGGCCTATGATGGAACCCACACATATGATTTGAAAAATTGTGCACTTTTGCTCTTGAACTAACCTCAAACTATGCTTTTCACTAAATGTTAATGATCAATAATATTTAGAAATACCTTAGGAGGTTGCTAAACCACTAGGAGCAAGTTCTTGCTTGTTCTAGGATTTCGAATGATTCTTGGATCTGAATTAATGACCAAATGAATATCTTTAAATACCATTACATAGCAATACTTTATGTAAAGGTGTACTAAGTTGGCTCATGGTGGGATAAAATGGGCATCAATTGACAATTAAATTTGATTTTTTAAATTCAGGGTTAGTTCCACTCATATGTTGTGGGATTCATACTAGGGGACAAGTAAAATGTTGATATTGATGTAGGAAATATCTAGACATGGGGTTCGTAATAAATATCAAATATATGAAAATATCTATGTTTATGGATGATATATTGTCAAATGCATGGAAATGTTTGTAAATGGACAGAAGGGAATGAGCTTAACTTTGCACAAGATTGTCAATGTCAATATTTGATTGTATTAAGTCATCCTCTCAAAATGAATCCAAAACTAAATTGGAATTAACATTGGTTTGCAAAATTCACTATTACATTTTGCCCCCCATTTTGAGATGCATGTGAATCTTAACACAAACATGTATATTAAAGTAAACGAACACTCACAAACTTACATGCAAAGTAAATATTTAGACAAAAACAATACCAAAGTTCATATAAAGTAATGGGCTGCTCTACTCTTTATTGTGTGTTCAACCTTTTAAAACAAAGAAAAAAGTGCAATGATGTGAAGACTTTCACAATATTTTCCCTTGGTTTTTTTTTTATTCTGATCATACAATGTTTTCATACTGCTGTGTGTTGTGTTTCACTCTAGCCAGTTTTAATATGGTTCATATTTCATGAAATACAAAATGCAAGATAAAGAAGAGTAATTGGATCGAAACGTCGAAATGCAGAATTAAAACTCTCCGACAAGAAAGGAAATGACTGATCCTTTATCAGTTTGTAATGCAGCACCAGAATACAATTGATAAAGAAACTATCAGCTTTGGAAGTGGCTGATATATAAATGTGTCTTTCAACAGTTGATTTCTTCTATAAAATATATTCTTTATTTTCGTGTCTCCACAAAGGTTAATATTATTCATTTCCACGCCGAGGCCTGTAAAAAGACACACAGCCGCAAGAAAATAATCTCTCACTAATATTCGGCACCCAAACTTAATCTCTAGCAATATTTATCTTCCTCTGCAAATTTTTAATCGAGCAATGCCATCCAAAGGATCTGATATAAAATATATAAATGAATTCAAACTCTTATATGCTGCGATTAATATTCTCACTAAAGATAAGCATGTAAGAATATGAATCATCTAAAGTAAATGACCAGATTGCGTTGTGTAACAATACATTAGAGATAGACTTTATTAGAAAGTGAATTGGTCGATGTAGTTTAATGATTTATCAGGGTGACCTACACTTTGAACACTAGAGACAACTTTCAGTCTTGACACTTAGGTTCTCCAAACTCTTGTTTATTGGAGTAGGAAAATAATCTAAGAGCTTTGCGAGTTCCATCTTCTCTATCACATAGTAGCAATGATGACAAACTCCATGCATACCACTTACAAGCACAACAAAATTTTATACATTTTTTACTTAAGTACATATCATTCATTATCTTTCTTACCTTTCTACATCACAATATTTTAATCAATACCAAGGATATGCATAATTTAAGCTCCAACAAATTAATCACACTTTCATAATTGCTTAAGTGTTGGTGTAACTATTTATTCATGTTGGATATAATTACACTTTACTTAAGTTTACTTAGGTACATGCATAACATAGTAGTTTGCATATGAGACACTTACGGAGATGTGCATACATTGAGAGTGTGTATGTAGGAGAATCTCCACCTTTTTATGGTGTGATATTGTTATTACTTTATCATATCCACTTATTGTGGAGTGATAATTCCACCTTCAGTGGGTGATCCACCTCATGTGGAATATTTTACTATTTCTCCTACCTATCCTTACCTACTCTTGCATCTCATTGAGCCACATGTCATCATTGTGTGCTCTCTTGTCTCTTAGCCTTGCCTTTATAAGCAAGTTCATCTAAATTGTATCTAATTCTTAATGATCCAATTGATCAGTATTTTGCATCTTGATTAGAATACGGTTTATTCTTATCAAATATTTTCTCTCTTATTGTGCTATTCAATTTTCTCTTGATCTTGGCTATCTTCAACAAATTCTTAGATTAAGATCAAGACTAATAGAATTCCATTAGACATATCGTATGTTGTTTTAAATTGTATACAATCACCAACATATAGCTTTACAAATCCATTAGGAATAGTAGGAAGTGTTTCTAAAGAATATCATTTAATTAAATTCAACTCCCTTAAATAATGATGGTCATCACTATTTGAAAACAATTATGATAAAGATTATTTTCTAGATTAACAAATCTGAATTTCAACAACTGCCTAATCTGTTTGGCAAGGCCACCATTATTTACAAATCAAAGGAGGGGTTGCATTCCCAAAAAAACTTAAAGTCCCTTTAGATTAGAACATTGCTTCAATTCCAAAGTTGTGTAGCCCATAAGGTTTTCAAAATTATTAGGTTATGTACTTAATTTAGGACAATTGGTGATGTATAATTTCTCCAAATTCTTTTCACAAGCAATGGAAGCTACTACACTCATTCATGTCTTAAGTATTCCAAACATTGGAGTTTCCTAATTGAAGGTGGTAAAACCAACTTCTTTAAGGAACGCCATTTATCTAACATGGTAGCTCTTGAGTAAGCCCCAAAAATTATATATCAAGATCATCCTTAAGCATCAAATAAATATTTTCTAAATTAGGTTCAATAGAGAACTCCAAGTATCCATTTTAAATTATCAAATGATAGGGGTTTGTAGTGATAGAGTTGGGGTTTCAAAGAAAGCTTGCATTTTGCATGTTCATGCGAGGTTTTGGCCCTGTATTTTACCTTGGTTCAGTGCATTTTATGCCTATGGATTGTTTGGAACTATGTTTTTCAATTTGTATTCATAATCTTTTATTATAAACTTAAGATGGAAATGGTGAGGAAAATATCCCAAACCCTAGCAGTGGCGAAGGTGAAATCTTCATCTAGTGAAGGGAAAGGCGACCGTGAGGATGCAAACAATAGCAATCCTGATCTTTTGTTGTAGAGGGTGATAGTGTGGCTATTGTTTTGTCATCTCCTATTGTTTTTCATGTTCCTTATCTCTTGTAACTATTCCTATTCTGCCCCTAGGGTTTCAAAGGAACTTTGTGAGATGGAGGCTTATGGGATGTTCCCATCGGCTGCTTAGCTTATTTTTGCTAGCAGTCGCTGCTCAACTTTTTTAGGAAATATCCGTGGAGCTGGTGGCCCCATGAGTATTTATTTTTTTGCTTATTTTTTAAGGGAAATCTTAAAATTGGTATTAATAATATTAGTAATATTTTGTGCACAATAAAAAATAGAAATAAAATGTTAAAAAAAAAGAGGGAAACAAATTTGTGGAGCCACGTGGCATTTTTAGCAATATGCAGTTGTTGCTTATTTCCAGCCCCCCCTATTTTCACATAGCTTATTTTCGATTCCTAAATAATAGTTGCTCCGCTTAAATAGCAAAAGATTCTAAATCATCCTTTTCCAACAATTTTAAATTTGCATGGGAACACTCCAATTGCTTAAAATTAAGCAGAAAATGGAGTTAAGCAGTGGCATGGGAACATGAGGTTAGTGTGTGATGTTCCAAGATAGCAATTAGGTTATGCCTATGATGTTCCTGGAGTTAAATGGTAAGGGTGAACGGGAAGGGAAAATCCAAATCCAAATCGATATTCTTCTACTAAGATTAAGGTGGAAGGGAAAATCCAAATCGATATTCTTATTTTTCTTCTTATGGAGTCCTTGTTTGCCTACCTTAGGAATTTACTTGTTGGAAGAATTTGTAGTAATCATCTTAATATTGATAATATTAGAACATGGGTTTTTCTAGAATTGAAAAAAAAGAAGCTGGGTTGAGGTAGTTGTTATATTGACTTTATCTCTTTTTATTTCTTTTACCAATTTAGATGATTGTTTAATGATTCTTCTTAATGGTCTATGATATATGGGGAAGAATGACCTTTACCTTAGAAAATGGTCTTTAGGTTTCAACCTAATGAATGATATCATCTTTAGAATTTGATATTTGGGTTCATTGTGAGGGTTGTCATTAGAGTATTCGGATGAATTTTATTTTTATTATTATTTAATTTTTTTTAGCAATATTGTGCTGATGATTCAATCATTAAATTAAAGATGTATTTTTTGTTTGGTAGATTTTGTGTTTTCATGGAGAAGATCAAGATACTCCTTGTTTGTATTACCTTATCTTTAAAATATGGTGATTGGGTGCAAGAATTTGAGGGTTCTCTTGTTATATGTCATTCTTGTGGGAAAGTGGGCCATGCTATTATTACTCGTACGAGAAACAAGAAATATCATTTTATTTGGATGGAAATGTACAAATTCCTACTATTATGTAGGAGCCCATTACTTATCTTTGAGGAGGCATAGAAAAAAGATAATGGGGAGAAAATTCCTATAGATTGTATTTTGATGGATACCTCTTCTAAAGCTTTAATGTTGGATGATAGGTTTATTGTGATCTTAAGAACGTTCCTTGTTAGAAGAAAATAGTTTTTGGGTAGAAGATTCTTGTACTATGGTACAAAGAAAAAATATTTGGAACAATTTTTCAAACCACCCTAAATTAGGGTTGGTATTTTGTAAGGTTTTGTAATGTCTTGTCTTTTGTAGTATTGTAGTTGCTCCTTTTGGTTGTCCTTTGGTTTCTTCTTGGGCTTCTTTCTTAATCATTTTCTTTGTACGAGAGTTTGAGCCCTTTCAAAATCCTTTCTTACCTAATCAAAAATAAATTCAAATGACCGTCTATTTCTCCATGAGCAAGTACGCCACCAAAAAGTACTAAAATAGAATTTCATGTTTTAGTTGAATTACAAGAAAATACTAAATTAATTTTAACTTTCTCAAAGAACACCATCTAGGTTTAGGGAATATTTTTCTTTTCAGCACTAATTGAACTAGCATAATGTAAAGATAGGCTACAGAAGATGCTCCAATAAAAAGGATAAAAACAAAAATATTTCCACCAAAGATTGATTATCCCTCATCTCATTAAATATATGAACATTAGCATGTAACAAACTAACCTCCTTCAATATAGTGTGGAGTTTTTCATGAAGAGATTGTATGGCTTGCAAAGATTGTATCGATAGGATTTTTTTTTCATCAATAGTCTAAACCAATACATCTCTTTTTTACATCTTTCCAACCCTCATATCGCATTTACAAGGTCCATATGATTATTATTTGTAAAGAAATTTATTATGTTGTATTCTAAGCTTCCCATATAACTAATTGCATCTCTCTTATGACTCTTTATCATTCCTTGAGACATTTTGTTGAATTCATGTGCCATGGATACAGATCAATATTTATTGAGGTATTTTGTCAATTTGTTCATGTGAATTGTCTTTACTCCAATATTTTGTAGAAATATCTTCCAATATAGTTACAAAATAAATATCCAACAAAACATTATGCTTTGATAAATGTTCATAACTTGTTTTGAGGCTCACATTTGGCCTAGTCTATGGGGGATGCTTATTGTTTAGTCCTAAATGTATGGTTGGTGAATAATCAGATAACACAGTAATTCCCACACGTACCAAATATTCATGTAACATAATAATTGTACATCACAGCATAAATGACAATGATACTAATTAGACCAGAAAAGTTATATCTTTATTCCAGTGTCCAGAATTGTCCATACGTAATCTCCCTGTTGAGGTTCCAACCTGTCCAGAATTGTCCATACGTAATCTCCCTATTGTGTTTCCAACCAAACAATATAAAGACCCGACGGTTGGTCAAGTTGCCAACCGTCACCAACTCCCAACTACCTGACAGGAACCTCTCAGCGACAAACATAAACCTAACATAACACACATAAATATTATTCTTACTAACATATGTTATTTTATCCCTAACATTAGCCCCCCAAAAACGTAGTTGTCTTCCAGACGACTCAGACAAGAGAAACTGAAAACATAGCTAAGACTGAGAAGAGGGAGGAGGTGTCCCTGTAGTGGTCGCAGAGGAGGTTGTTGTTCGGCCTGAAGTTTCAGGTTCTTTTCCGCCAGCAGCTGTCGTTCCCGTGCTTTCTTTACCATGTGAGTAGCTTCTAGTAGCTTTTTATCTTTCTATTCCAACTGTAAGGTGAGCTTTGCCACTTGGGCTGCTAATGCCTACAAGTCACCCATACCAGTTTTTGCTGGTACCGTACCAGTTTCTGCCTCCAAGTCATCAGTACTAGTTTCTACTGGTACCGTACCTATTTTTGTTGGTACCGTATCAGTTCCTGCTGGCACCATAACAGTTTTTGTTGGCACCGTACCAATTCCTGTCGTACAAGTACATGTTGGCACCGTACCAGTTTATGTCGTACCAGTACATGTTGGCACCATACCAGTACCTGTTGGCACCGTACCAGTTCTTGTTGGCACCGTACCAGTTCATGTTGGTACAGTACCAGTTCCTGCTGGCATCATACCAGTACATGGTACTGTACCAAATCTTGTTGTACCAGTTCCTATTGGTACTGTACTAGTACTTGCTGGAGTTGTACCAGTACCTGTTGGAGCCGCACCAGTACTTGCTAGTACTATATCAATTCTTGTTGTACCTGTTCCTATCGGTACCATACCAGTACTAGTTGGAGTCGTACTAGTACTTGTTAGAACCATACCAGTACCTACTGACACTGTACCAGTACCTGTTGATGTTGTACAAGTACCTACTGGTATCGTACCAATGTCTTCTGTACCAGAACTTGGATATGTCGTACCAATTCCTTGCTCGGCCATTCTATCTTTTCCTGGTACGGCTTCCCCTGCCACTGTGTGGTCTACCGTACTGGTACCCTTCGTGGTTTCTAACACTAATTCTAGTTTCTGTGGTAATGATACCCGTCGTTGCGCTGGTGTTTCCCCTTCATTGATTTTTCGAAACAACACCCCTATTGGTCGTACGTCCCCCATAGGGCTGGCCACCGTAAGTGCTTCCTATGGTACCAAGTGTGTCGAAGGTAATTTGGAAGGTGTGAAATGTACCCTCGTACTCTTCCATTGTGCCTGTAACCTTCTGTGTTGATCCTCCTCTTCCTCCTCTTGCTGTTGTTGTGACTTTGCTTCCCCTTCATCCTTCGCAACTGTGTGAGGTGCCATATGAAACCCCTCATCACCACTTTCCTACTCCTCAATCTCCTCTGCCTCCTCAAAATCCTCTGTGTTGCTGGCATCTTCGACCTCTATGGACATGTCCAACTTTCTTCTCCTTTTGGCTAGTTGCGCGGTGTCACCTAGTGTGTCCAGGTGAGTATAGTAGTACATGGTAGGTTTATTCGGTTTCACCCGTCTGTGCGGTTTGAGGGTTCCCCACATTTGTCGTGGTACTTGCAGGCGTATGGCGTCCAGGAATAGGCTAACAACATGATGGCACATGTATAATGTCTTGTGTTCCAGCTTGAAAAAAACATGAATTCGTTCTGCCAGAAGTTGTCCTTCCGACCTAGTACCAATGATCGTCATACCAGAACCTGTCATACTAGCACTTGGCATACCAGTACATGCTAGTACCGTACCAGTTCTTGATGGAAACGTACCAGTTCCTATTGGAACCGTACCAATACATGTTTGTATTGTACTAGTGCTCATCGTACCAGTACCTGAACATGTCGTACTAGTACTAATTACCTGTACGACGACCTTGTTTTTCCCTAGTGCGGCCTCCTTTGCCATTGTCTGGTTTTCCATACTGGTACGGACCATTGGATCAACTGCTGCCTCTACACCGTATGGGTTAACTCGTGCACTTCCGCTCCTTGGTCGTACGGCCTCTTCAACTTGTGCCAACTCTTCACTCAACTCCACATGGATGGCACAAATCTCTGCACAGATACCCTCAAACTTTTCATACAACTGCTCCCTGCGTGTATGAACTCCGTGAAGGAGGGGATTGTACGGATCCTGCACGTACGGTATGTCTGTTTTCTGACCGTACAACGGTATGTCTGTTTTATGACCGTACAGTCTTTCGCCTTTATCCGTTGCTAGTTGTACAAGATTGTATGACTTAGTTTCTTGTGGGTGCAATGTTCTGTCGTACGGTATTCCTCCTCTTGCAGGTCGTACACCGTATAGGCTATCCCAGTCTCCCTTCTTTGTCGACCGTATGCCATATAGATAACTCAAACATTGCCAGTCTCCCTTCTTTGTCGACCGTACGCTATACAGATAACTCAAACACTCCCTCAACTGGCGTACGCCGTACAAGTGATCCAGTACAGGGTTCCAGTCATCCCCTACGAGTATCACCTGCAGGTCCTCATCCTTGCCTAGATTGATTTTTTTCACATCCCTTTCCTCGTTCTTGATGGGTTTATCCCGTTCAAACTAGTGGGTTGGCGTGTCGTCCATCTATGCCATTCCCTCTTGGTATCTACTGCACTCCGGGGGAAAGGGTCGTTCTTCCATCCCACCGCTTGATTCTCCTATCTCACATATTTGAAGCATGTGACACTCCGGGTGGAAGACCTTATAGTCCTCCATTTGCCAATGAAAAAGTCCCGCCAGTGAACTAGTTCCATCCTCGGAACATCCGTCCAGTTCCAACACTCCTTCCTCATCGGGTTCTTTCCCTCCTCTCTCTCCTTAAGAACCCCACTCCCATCTATTTTAATCTTCTGAGTCGGAGTCCGATGACGCGAGCTCTTCGATAATGGACTGGTTCCTTAGATCAATTACATACTTATGACCATCACTCTCGATTGAGAGCGTATTCCTTTTCCAGTTATGATTAGCTTTGGCCATGATCAGCCACCCCCTTCCTAGAAGAGCATCGTACGCTTTCCTTTCCAGCGGAATGACTACAAAATCCAGAAGGAATTGTTGTGTCCCAATTACCACCTTTTGTGCCATGAGGGTACCGAGGGGTTTGATACCGTGTTGATCCGTACCGACCAGGTGGAAGGTTGGTGGCCAGAGTGTAGGCTTGTCAAGGCTTCGCCAAGTTTCCTCTGGTAGTACGTTGACTTCGGACCCACCATCAACAATGGTGTTTGTAAGCTTTTGTCCCATTATATCCATCTCTACTACTGTCGGTTTCCGTTCGACACCCACCACGAGTAGCATAGGATTCATGGCATCCGTACCAGATTCCTTCACCGGGTCCATACTACATGGTTCCGCCACCATTTGGTGTTCCTGACCGAGGGTAGTGTCCCCGGTTACATTTGTCAGAGCCATCCTTAACTATGGCATGGTTTGCAGAAGGTCAGACACCTGTACGGTTATTGTGGTTTGTAACATCTGCTTAATGATGGTTTTTTCCTTCCAAAGGAGGTCCAACCTCATGCGGCACTGGCAAACCCTACTCACGACTTCCATTGTGGACAAGTCCTTTCTTGTTTCCAGACTACGCCATCCCTTTTCAAGTGTCCACCACCTGACCACATTAACACACACCCATGCGAAATAGAAGTGCATGCCAACCCTCTCACGGGTTTCCTTCATCCTAATGCTCCTAGCACTCCCTTCAAGTCCTTGACTCTACTCTAGTACTGTCTTGTCGTACCGCCCTTGCACCCCTGGTACAAGCTTATAGGTCTCCTCTATGCCTTCATCTTCTTGAGTCCCCCATAAGACCTTGACTACTAACACTGACCCTTCCGGAACTCCTTAAGTCCTCCGGCTCCAACTCTGCACACTCCCTGAGCATGCCCAGTACTCCCACAGCACTGGCACCCCATGTTGGCCTCCCTTAGCTCCTCTGAACCCTCAAGCACCAAACATATCTCATGGGATGACTAGACTCCCTGAGCTAGCTTCCTATTTGCCCATCTCCACACAATGAACACAATACTGGGGCAATAAGATAGCTTTATTGTTATGAAGAAATGACCCCTGGCCCGGTCTACAAACAATTCCAACTCTATCGTTGGTCACTACCCCAAATACTTCCCAAGCATTTGATTACAAGTTCCTGCCCCTAGATCAATGTCCACTCTTGAAACACTGGTATAGACACCACTGCACCTCGCCCCTGGCGGTAGCTTCTGATGTACACTCCTGATCCACGAAGACCCTGTCTCCTTCAGAACTCAACCTAGCGCACCACTGACTCTCTCATGAGCCCGCAATGGCTTACCCAGTACACAACTCAGACAACCTTCCTGAACGGGGACTCCAAGTCACACTGCTTTGGGCCCTTGGCCTATGCCTACATGGCTTCACTGGTGAACCCGGTTCCCTATACATCCTATGCACAATAACTAGCTCCATGCAAACACCCAGTCTAAATCTCTCAGACTGACAAAACACCTTGCACTCCTACTTGGGCACCAAGCTCTTCGCTCCATGATCCAATCCAATATCCTTGGTCGCTGAACTCTCCTTCAACTCGACTGTGCTCCCAGAACAACTCGCCTATGGACCATGTCCTCTTTTCGGTCATGCAACTCATCCATCTTTGTCACCCTCTTGGACTCGCCTCATGGCTCAGCTCAACATGAGCACACTTTCGGAACTTGGTCCCTACTGCCACACTCGACCCCCACTCTAGGGCCTTGAGATCTCGGATCTCAATGCAAATCGCACTTCAGGTAACCTAGGTGTGCGCCCGGCACATCACCCCACTTGTTCCACAAGACACATGGACTTCTGGCTTCGCAACTCAACCCACATAGCTTGCCCAACTCTCAAGCTCCAACATTCTGACATAGATAGCCCATTGCGCGGCCATCCCCCTTACAAGATCTTGGGTACTCCATTTCCCCCATTGGGACAATTCATTGCACGATCATCCTTCTCGCAAGAGCCTAGGTACTCCGCTTCCCTAGTCCTCGGGTCATAGACAACTCCCCGGGAGTTATCCCCAACATTGGCTCAGTTACTCCACTTCACTGAGATAGGGACCATGAGAATGCATCCACCAGTAAACCTCACCATCCAATGATAAGGCAGGGTTACTCTACTTCACCCCTTATGTCCATGTAGGACCTCTATCTCCCTGAGACTAGAGGGCAGGGTTACTCTTCTTCACCCCTAGGAGGAGGTGTCTACTGCAGACCACCTTGGTGCACTCCTGGCACTCGGCTATTCTTTCAACCGACCCCCATATATAAGTTTTTCGTCCAATTCTCACACAACTGTAGCTTGGCATTAACCATTTGTCAATCACCACAACTTCCACCCACTGAGAATAACAAGGGACTTACAACCCCAGAAGCCTACTGATCTCCCCGAGATAGTAGCCCCTTACATCCTCCCCCACTTAAAATAGGCGACGTCCTCGGCGTCGGACCATTCGACCTGAGTCTCATCCTTCGCAACATTAGGACCTGTTAAAAGTGAACTTCGGATTCACTGTGCCCTGCACTTGTATCATTTATGTCCCTGACATACTTGATACTTGCCAGCATACCCCATACTGGACTTTCACTTGCATGAATCCCATCCATGGCTAACTCGCTTTGGCAACCCCCTGAGTCCAACTCACTGCCTCCGCGCTGATCTTGTGAAGACACACTCTTGCCTCCAACTGATCTCTACTACTAGTCCCTGACTCAACAACATATTGCAAGAACCCAATCCTTGACTTCCACTGAGCTGACTATCCTTGTTTGAACATCTGTGAAACAACTCTGTGATATTCGGTTGCACCATGCCCCATACTGGCTTCTACATCTCCAAGACTCCACCGTTTGCACCACAACACGATAGAACACCACAAACTATGCTCACCTCTCAACTCAGCCACTAGTGCCATCCTCGACGACACCCTTGTCTTCCAACTTCGACTACTCCCAGATCCAATCCTAGCATCCACTGAAAGACATGCCTGCTACCAACCCTATTGTGCAAGCCCCTGGTATTTGGCCCCCTTGAAGACACATACTCCACTGACCACAACACCCAACTGACTTCCCAAGTCGCACATTCAACTTTCAGCTCTCAACTTCCTTTCTGTAGTGCCATCTTGATTACCTGTTGACTGACCTCGGTGCGCCCCACGTCTTATCCTATCCCCAACAACTCAACCAAAGAACAACAACCAACATACTCCCGTTGATGCACCTCTAGCTACACATGATCCTCCTAGTACTTGTCAACCACTTCCACCTCCTTGGTGTACTCTTGCAAACCCACACCTCATGAGTCTGCCTTGGTGTGTTTCCTTGAAGACACCCATCTTGCATTGCATCCCACACATTCGATCTACCCACTTCAATCTGTTGTGTTACTTTGTTTGACTGATGCACTGTCCATGGAACACCCTGCGCCCTCGGTACTGCAACCCAAAGAAACTACCAATGTCATTCAGCCGACCAACCTCTTGTGCATAACGCCTTTGCAATCCACATCCAATGTGGGCAAGGTACTCACTTTCCCTTGACTTTCTCTGTGACTCGGTCCCATCTTGGGTTCCCAACCTTCAGACCTAACTGGCCACAAGTTTCACACCTCAGATCATGTCCCAGGCACAATCCTACATCTTAGGTGCACTTCCCTAAAGACACCCAACTCTTGCATTACATCCTACACATTCAGTAAACTCACTTCCACCCATTGTGCCACTTTACCTGACTGACACACTATCCACGGAATGCCCTGCGCCCTCGATGCTGCAACCCAAAGAAGCCACCAACATTTGTAAGCTAGCCAACCTCTTGTGCCCGATGCCTTTGCAAACCACATCCAATGTGGGCAAGGTACTGCCTCTTTCCCTTGACTTCCTTTGTGACTTGGCCCCTCACTGGCTTTCCACCATTGGACCTGCTTCGCCACCAAATTTACGCCTCGGATCATGTCCCGGACACAACCCTACACCACACTAGGAACGACCTTACGCCATCCCACAGCCCAAATTGTTACACCTCAAGTCCATCTCAGATAAGACCTTACACCACACTGTACCTTACAGCTCCATCTCGATTTCGCCTTGGATCCGTCCTTGACAAGACCCTACACCACACTGCTCCTCGCAGCTCCTAACTCCTTTGAATGGTCTTATATGCCACTGCCCTTGGACACTACCATATCAAATCTTGCAGTCCTGCCGACTACTTCCAACACTAAACCCAATTCAATACTGACTCACACCTTGCCTACTTCGCTCCACCCGAACTACTAAGGCACTTCCTGTGCAAGATTTTCCCCACCAAGAGATCCACTCCTGATCCGTTGTTGCTCCACTTGCATAGTCCCTTCCCGACAGAACTCGGCCCTAGGCACAAACTCCAACCAGCTGACTACCACCCATGGAACTCGGCCATGGACTTCACCATCCTTATCCCTACCTAGATTGGCCTCACATTTTTAGTGACCACGCCCTGCTAGCCACCCTGGTCTACCTGTCCTCGACACTGCAAACCACAATCCGCCTTCGCAGTCTTCCTCTAACCACTTGATAGCCCAGCTACCTCAGCTCATCTAACTGGCCCTGCCAATTTTTTATGCTCTGATACCAACTGTCACGGGGCTAGACCGACCTACTGCCCAAACAAGCTTTTTCCTTCCAAAGGAGGTCCAACCTCATGCGGCACTGGCAAACCTTACTCACGACTTCCATTGTGGACAAGTCCTTTCTTGTTTCTAGACTACGCCATCCCTTTTCAAGTGTCCACCACCTGACCACATTAACACACACCCATGTGGAATAGAAGTCCATGCCAACCCTCTCATGGGTTTCCTTCATCCTGATACTCCTAGCACTCCCTTCAAGTCCTTGACTCTACTCTAGCACTGTCTTGTCGCACCGCCCTTGCACCCCTGGTACAAGCTTACATGTCTCCTCTATGCCTTTGTCTTCTTGAGTCCCCCATAAGACCCTGACTACTAACACTGACCCTTCCGAAACTCCTTAAGTCCTCCGGCTCCAACTCTGCACACTCCCTGAGCATGCCCAGTACTCCCACAGCACTGGCGCCCCATGTTGGCCTCCCTTAGCTCCTCTGAACCCTCAAGCAACAAACATATCTCGTGGGACGACTAGACTCCCTGAGCTAGCTTCCTGTTTGCCCATCTCCACACAATGAACACAATACTGGGGCAATAAGATAGCTTTATTGTTATGAAGAAACGGCCCTTGGCCCGGTCTACAAACAATTCCAACTCTGTTGCTTGTCATTACCCCGAATACTTCCCAAGCATCTGATTACAAGTTCTTGCCCCTAGATCAACGTCCACTCTTGAAACACCGGTACAGACACCACTGTACCTCACCCCTGGCGGTAGCTTCTCATGTAGACTCCTGATCCACGAAGACCCTGTCTCCTTCGGAACTCAACCTGGCGCACCACTGACTCTCTCATGAGCCCGCAATGGCTTACCCAGTACACAACTCAGACCCCCTTCCTGAACGGGGACTCTAAGTCACACTGCTTTGGGCCCCTGGCCTATGCCTACATGGCTTCACTGGTGAACCCGGTTCCCTGTATATCCTATGCACAATAACCAGCTCCATGTGAACACCCAGTCTAAATCTCTCAGATTGACAAAACACCTTGCACTCCTACTTGGGCACCAAGCTCTTCGCTCCATGATCCAATCCAATAGCCTTGGTCGCTGAGCTCTCCTTCAACTCGGTTGTGCTCCCAGAACAACTCGCCTACGAACCATGTCCTCTTTTCGGTCATGCAACTCATCCATCTTTGTCACCCTCTTGGACTCGCGTCATGGCTCGGCTCAACATGAGCACACTTTCGGAACCCGGTCCCTACTGCCACACTCGACCCCCACTCTAGGGCCTTGAGATCCCAGATCTCAATGCAAATCCCACTTCAGGTAACCTAGGTGTGCGCCCGACACATCACCCCACTTGTTCCACAAGACACATGGACTTGCAACTCAACCCACATAGCTTGCCCAACTCTCAAGCTCCAACATTCCGACATAGATAGCCCATTGCGCGGCCATCCCCCTTACAAGATCTTGGGTACTCCATTTCCCCAACCGGGACAATCCATTGCACAATCATCCTTCTCGCAAGAGCTTAGGTACTTCGCTTCCCTAGTCCTCGGGTCATAGACAACTCCCCGGGAGTCATCCCCAACATTGGCTCAATTAATCCACTTTACTGAGATAGGGACCATGAGAATGCATCCACCAATAAACCTCACCATCCAATGATAAGGCGGGGTTACTCTACTTCACCCCTAATGTCCATGTAGGACCTCTATCTCCCTGAGACTAGAGGGCAGGGTTACTCTTCTTCACCCCTAGGAGGAGGTGTCTACCGCAGACCACCTTGGTGCACTCCTGGCACTCGGCTATTCTTTCAACTGACCTGCATATATAAGTTTTTTGTCCAATTCTCACACAATTGTAGATTGGCATTAACCATTTTTCAATCACCACAACTTCCACCTGCTGAGAATAACAAGGGACTTACAACCCCAGAAGCCTATTGATCTCCCCGAGACAGCAGCCCCTTACACCGGCAGCCAGGTGCGAAGCCCTCCACTCTCCAGCCATCGCCCGCTCAATATCCACCCTTGCCTCCTAGAGCCTTTCTTTTTCTGCATGAGGGTCAAGATACATGGCTTTGTTGTTTTGCAACCTTGTGATTGCTAGTACGTCTTCTCCTGATCCTTCCATGTCCAGCATGTTCACCCCTTTTTGCTTTGGACAATCTATGTCCTCGTGATTTCCTAGACCGCACCATCTGCGCATCAAACTTCCTGCATCACCTCTGTTTTGGCATTCTCGAGCAAAGTGACCCCATTCGTTGCACTTCCTACATTGAATCATGGGTCGCCCCTTCCCGTCGTATTGAATTCTGCTCCTTGGTGTGTTATTATTGGATCTATTGTTACCCCGCTGATTGTACCCTCCAGGGGAGGCGTCAGAGTTTGTTGTTGACTTCGGAGGTGTCGCCGGCGGTGTGGCTTGGTTGGGTTGGGCATAGAGCACTTGTGTGCTCTATGCTTTCAATTTGTATGGGCATTCCTTAGTGGAATCTTCCATTACTTGGTAGATGTCACATAAAACGTTGCGGGGACAACTTCCTTTAGTGTGTCCTTCAGTCTTGCAGTCAGTACACCATAGTTCTTTTCCTTCCCTACCACATTCCTTGTCACCTTTTAACTCCTTCATCATCCTCATCATATCCTTCCGGAGTGCTTGCACGGTTTTGGATCCCCTATCGTTGTCTTTGTCCGTGTTGTCACCATCGCTCGTTCGTCGTTTCCCCTGAGATGTCTTGTTTTCACTTTCAATATCCATAGCACGGTTGTATGCTTCATCGTAGGATGGCGGAGGGACCACTTTCATCATCCTTCACAGGGATGGTACCAATCCTTCCACGAACCACCGCTTCTTGAGGCCATCCACCAGTTGGTTCTCCATTTTTTTAAGTAGTTCCCTCAACCTTCTTTTATATGCACGCACACTTTCATTTTTTCCTTGTTTGGTGTTGTAAATTTCTGCCACAATTTCGTTGTCATCCCGTAGGAGTTTGAATTCTTCCTCGAAGGCCTTCTTCAGATTGCTCCAGGATATTTTATGCTGTGCATCGAGGTCTGTGTACCAGTCAATAGCTATTCCTCACAGAGTGGCCAGAAACGCCTTCACCCAGTAGTCCCAGTCGTCCTGGCCATTTGCTTCCTAGATGGTGACGCATGTCTTGCAATGTCGTACAGGGTCCTTTGACCCGTCGCCCATGAATTTTGGGAGTTTCTGCTTCTTCGGGGTGTGTGTCATCATTCTTTTTTGTGTGGTTTTATGCAGTGCCTGGAAATGGCTATATGTCGGGAAGGTACTATGTGTCCGGAGGGTACCGTACGCTCCTGGTCTGGTTGGGTCCCTGCCAACCGGGCTGTGGTCACCTTCACTTCTATAGTCCCTCCTTCCCGGGGTTTTCGGATCCGATCTTCCTATTTTGATGCCCTCTGACAAGGACAAGTTTTTAATGCCAGACAACGTTGCTTCAAAAATAGTGGTGATTTCCTCGTGCAGGTCTCATACCGCCTCCTCTCCTTGTTCGGAAAATTCTAATTGGATGCTTTGTGATTCGTCTCTAGAGTCTTCTTCACTTGACGTCGAGTGTGGGGCCTGGTCGGTGAGATCTTCCTCCGCTACGTTTGGAAGTGGCAGGTTCCTGGCGACCTCGGCCAACTCCTTTCACGTACATGGTTTTTGCCTCTCCTGACTATGACTCCAACTTTTGCTGTGTTTCTCCGAACTCCTCGAGTCAGCAACCTCTCTTAGCCGCCGTCTCTTGTCGGCTTGTTCTTTTATGCGGAGAGATCTCTATACAGTTCCCTCCTTTACTCCTTCGGTAGCAGTGGTACGTCTGTCTTTGTTCGATCGTAGGGGCATCAAGTGCCAGAGGTACGGCGCCAACTGGCCTCCCTCTCCTCTTCCTCCCTACGACTTCGTTCCTCATACCGTCAAAAAACTTGTTATCGCCAAAGTTCCTTTGCCATTTCCTCCCTTTGTTCTTGGAGTGCAATCAAATTTCTGGCGAGTAACCTTGGAATACTCCCGAGTAGGTCAAAGACGGAGGTGCTGACGGTGAGTTCACCACGTACCGTGCTTCCGAGACAGCTCTCTCTTGAGCCTCTTGCTGCACGTACTGCATGACCGACACATCCCACAACTCCACCAAGTCTTCCATCAACCGATCCTCTCGTTCCTCTTCCGTGGTACTCTCTTCGTGCGTGTCGCTGTCCACGACAATTAATTGCTGATTAAATGGTTGGCCCGTTAATTGCTTCCACCTACTGCCATAGTTATCTCCAGGTTCGTTTAGGCAACAGTGCCAAAATGTTTAGTCCTAGATGTATGGTTGGTGAATAATCAGATAACACAGTAATTCCCACACGTACCAAATATTCATGTAACATAACAATTGTACATCACAACATAAATGACAATGATACTAATTAGACCAGAAAAGTTATATCTCTATTCCAGTGTCCAGAATTGTCCATACATAATCTCCCTGCCGAGGTTCCAACCAAACAATATAAAGACCCGACGGTTGGTCAAGTTGCCAACCGTCACCAACTCCCAACATAAACATAACATAACACACATAAATATTATTCTTACTAACATACGTTATTTTACCCCTAACACTTATAAAGTTTGTCAAGCATGGTTTTATATCATCTAGACTACCTTTTTCACAATTTTGATAATGCTTATCCTATGTTAAATGTAGCCACGCGATCACATTTCATTGAGGCATTTTCTAAAATAGTTCTTGTGACTCATCTTTCCTTCTTTTACATAATCATATTAAATCAACTACAAAAATAACATTTGATAGATTACTTAATGTAAGTCCATAACTTATTATAAAGTATCCATAGGGGTCAAACTTAAAGTCACACATGTTAAAGACAGGTAGATAAATTAAGCCATTGTATATACTCAATATTGTTCTTGTCATTTGAATAAAGAAGCATGCCCATGGTCTAGGTGTCTCATGTACATCTCCAATATTAATATAAGTTGGATTTTTTAGTAGTGTAATGTTGAGAAATAGGGTTCACAAGTTTATGCATGCAAACTAGGAAATAAACCTACTTCCTCAATGATTACATTTGGAAGGAGAATGGATCCACTTGACTCAATCTCAAATATGATTGAAAAGGATTGAGCACAAGGTGAAATTGACTTGAAAATGTGTCATGTAAAGAATGTAAATTGAATGCAAGGTCTAGGCTAAAGATATGAAATTGACAAGAATTAGCAGGAACATAAAATCTCAGATCATACATGTAGACACAGTGTATAGACATGGAAATAGGAAGTAGAGAGGAACCTGTGTTTGAAATTTGGACTCTAAAATGCTAGATATTTTTTCTTAGGGCGCCCTTGTCCAGGAGCTCAAGTGTGGGCAACAAATATCTTTTTGGAATTAGTATGCTATTTTGAGTGCTTCCCTGAAGTTTCACCAAAAAAAGGTTGGACAATTTCACTTGGAGTGACCTTATACTTTGATTTTTGCCTTTGCAAAAGCTAAATTTGTGTCTCAATCTGCTCTTCCAAAATCTGTAACAGTTGTCTTTTGAATTTGTCACTTGCACATAGTAGAAGGAAAATTGTGTTGTTGATAGGGGTTTGCCAAAGTCAACCCCCATGTTTGGAATTAACCCTTAAATGAATTGGAGTTGAAATGGAAAGCATGCCTTTATAAGTTTAGAGGCTAGATTTGGAATTGAAATGCTAAAATTGGAATGTTATACCTTCACAAATTTTTCTTTGAAGTCTCCATGGAAGTGTTGATGTCTAATGTGGGAATGTAGAAATGTCGTCATAATATCTTGATCATGGATGCCATCTTGAATGCTTTGAAATTTGATTACTTAACCTCTCATTCACTACCTTAATAATTCTTGATCGTGCTTCCTCACTTAAATTTGAATTCGAACTTGAAAGATGTAATTGAGAGATTATGGACTTGGAGAGAGAATGTCTCAAATGAGGAGGTAAGGATCACTTTTACACCTCACCTCATGAAACATGTTTGAATTTTTTAAGTAGTCCAACATGAGAAAGGAATTCCCACCTACATTTTTTGATAGTTGAAGGGTCCAAATTTGCTCCCCTTTAGTTTAGACAAGGTCACTTGGGTTGTCCAACCTATCAAAGCCTAAAAAATGGACCACACAACAAGGTGAAAATGAGGAATGCAATTTGAAGTTTGTGAAGAGTAGAATCAGGCGTAATCAAATCATGGAAGGCCAAAACGTTGAAGTGAGGCCTAAGTGAGTATGAAAATGTATAGGGATACAATTTATGATGCCAACGTTAGCCCCCACTTTAGCGAGAGTTTGAACCCACGCTCATACTCTTGATAAAGTACAAAATATCATTGAAAAGCTTTTATCAAGATATTAAAGAGGCAAGACACACAAGGCCCACTAAGACCCATGATCTTATCAATCTAATATCAAGATAAAAGGAGAAACACGTGAAGAGAGCATTGAGAAAAAAATTGAATTGAAAAATTGATGCAATAGAAAGATTACAAAGAAAAAGGCTTAGTTTGCAAAGTAATTTAAATAATAGATTCACTACAAAATGGGTGTTGTCGCATGCACCAAACATGTCATGATGTGTGATCAAAGTATACAAACCAAACCTCATGGTGTGTGCACAAAGTGTAACAAAGAGTGGAGTGTATGCCTCCACATTAAAGCAATCGTGTATGCCTTACCAAGAGCAATTGATTTAAGGTAACATACATGCATCCAAAAGATAGGTACGTCGCCACAATGATATACCACCAATTAAGGGCAATGGAGCACGAGACAAAAAGAGAGTACATAAAGGATCCAATAACTGGGGCAATTATGCACATTTGATAAATCATGTATATCAAGTATGATTGTAATGAATTGGCCTCATCCCCCAAAGGTAGTGGAACAATGAACACAATGGAAGAAAAGAACATAGGGTTAACAACAACAAAAATTCTTGGGTTAACATGGAAGAGACCAAAAAGAGAGATAATAATGCTTTGCATCATCCCCAATTATACAGCAATAAAGCACATTTACAACATAAGATGAATATGACATATAGAAGAATTGAGATACAAATAGAAGAATGTCATAACAGGTTCAATCCACACCAACGGAACAACAAGGGTCACCCAAAGAGAGCCTAACATAACACAAATACATATCAAGCAACACGTCACATGCAAGCAAAAACATAAAAGAATATATTGTACAAATGAGGCTAATCTATAAAATCATCTTCCTTCCAATCTTTCTCAACATCATTTAGGGATGGTGGACAAGATGCAATAGGAGCCACAACAAACACGAAAAATGGAGCGACTGCAAGTTCTAAACAAGGACCACATTGTTTGTCACTAGGAGGGCTAGGATTAATGCTTTTGAAAATCTCGAAGATAGCTCATGATTAATCTCAATAATCTCATACATATAATCAAAATCGTTAATATCCACATTGTTAGCATCAACATCATTGTCCAAATGAATTATAATAGGATCTTTAATGTGCACAAGAAATGAATCATCATTTTGCATATACAATTTTAATTTTTGATGTGGCTGATTAAGATGAACTTTCTCCCTCAAGCTAGGCAAATGTTGGGAAAATGAGATCAATTCAACATTTTTCGTCTTATGGGAGGAAATGATTTGGGAAGCAATCTCACAAGCCTTGGCATGATGTCTGTGTTGGCGATCTCTTGCACTACAATTTCTCTTGGTTCAACTTGAAACTTGCAAAGGTTGGGGATCAATCAACATAGGCTTGTGTTCTTCCTTTGTAGGAGGAGGAACTAAAGAAATCTCTCTAGGTTGAGAGATGCAAGATGTTGGGTCCTTTCCTTTATAGGATGTAGGAGGTGGGACCACAACATAATAGGAGGAGGTGTAGGAAGAAGTCTAGGTCTTGGATGAGGAGGAGGAATATCCATAGGTGAAGGATTTCTAGAAAATGTTTGAATTTTTTGATAAGATAAGAAAAGGAGATTTTCTTATAAGTTTAAAGGTTCAGGTTTTTGAGGCCAAAAACAATCAAGGGTGAAGTTTCCATGTCTTAGCGCTAAGGGCTGATAAAGGATATGATTCATCATGATAATATGCCCATTGTGAGGGAACTTCAAACATTTATGGATGGTAGAAGGGATAGCTTTCATGAAATTGAGCCAAGGATGTCCCAACTTCACATGAAATTGGTCGAAGGTAGGGATAATGGAAAAGATAACATCCAAGCACTAGTACCAACCTCAACGATAAGGGTGATGGAACCTATAGTGGGACAAATAAAACCATAATGCACTTTAATCATAACATTATAATCGTCATAAGTATCTTGGTAAAACTATTGAGTATAAAGATATTCTTCGGTAATATCATTCACCATACATATCATTCACCATACCTATAAAACTATTGAGAGCTTTCCTTTAATTTTGCATTAATGTATAATGGTCCATCGAGTGCATCAATAATCTCTCTAGAGTCAAATGTAATGTGAGGTTTAGGCTTAGGTTTAGATTGCTCAATAAGGTTCACAACATTGTTGTCCTCTACACGCGTATCTTTAAAAGTCATGTAATCGGGTTTCTTAGGATCCAATATTGGTAGAATGGGAAGGCAAAGGCTTGGTGGAGATTTGCAGGTTTTGACTAGGAGGTGCTATGGATTTATTTCCTTTAGCAGTCACATCCTCCACAGTTATAGTGTTGGAATCAATAAGATCTTGGATTACATGGTTCAATTTATAACACTTCTCAGTATCATGGTTGGCTTGATAATGGTATTGGCAAAAGGTTTTAGGATCAAAAGAAGTTGGCAAAGGCTTAGAGGTATCTATGGGTTTGACAAGAGGAAGCTTCATCACATTAGCATTAATTAATCTAAGCATGATACTATGCAATGATTCAGAAAGAGAAGTAAAATTATGATGTGTAAAGATTAATGATAAAGGAGCCACACCCAATGTTGCATTTGGCTCTTGTGTATTTATATGATCAAAATTAATATTATTTTGATTGGTAAGGGGCACTTTTTAAGGTGCCAAACACTATTGTTCAAATCCGCAAGCACACCAGCCTAGCAAAAGTATCAAGCTTGTGAGCCTAGCAGCCCAGTAGGGATTTGAACCTTGGTGGCGGTTTCACCAAGCAAGTGTTTTAACTGTTGTACTACATGGGTCGCCCCAATTGGAAGAATTATTATCAATTTTGATAAAAAAAAAAACTTGTTTTAGAAACTTTTGAAAGGGTTGATGATGCGTATCTTCATTCTTATCAACTGAGGTCATTGATGAAATTGACTCACTTAAAGCTAATAATATGAAGCATTGTGCATAAATGTGTGAAAGATGTAAAATAAAAAAACAAAAGCTTATCTCTAATATCCTTTTGAAAATTATTAAAGAGAGTTATTTGAATATCACCATCAAATACATAATAAGTAATTTGTGAATTCAAATATTTTTATTTACCAATGAAATCAATCACCTTTTCTTTAATTCCATGTTTACAATGCATCAAACCAATTGAAGTAATTTGAGGACCAACATTGTTTTTTAAATGTTGCACAAATATATTAGACAGCTGATGAAAAGAATGAATTGATTGAGGCGGCAAGGAACAATACCATTGCAAATATTTATCTTATAATGTACGGGTGAATGGTTTTTCCATGAGCCTATTGTTATGAGAGAAGTTACTACATAACAATTGAAATGTTTTCACATGAGTTTAGGAGTCACCTTTTCCAATATAGCTCCAAATGAGGAACCTCCATGTATTGTGGGACTAGAGTATGGAAAATGTTATTGGAAAGTGGACTATCCACATCTATTGTAGGGACATTTAATTTGGATTGGGTCAACAAAGCCAATTATTAGTGTAAAGATGAAACGCTTTGGGCTAAATTTCTTATAGTGGCTTTAGTGGATGAGTTAGAATTGGACATATTAGAGTGTGATGGAGGTGTAACATTATGATAAGTAGGTGGAGCTTGAGAATGGGAAGGTGGAGCATTTTGGTATGTGGTTATAGGAGATAGTTGGGAAACAAATGGAAGGCTAGTGGGAGGAGGTATGAAGTAGTATTTATTGATATAATTTCCCCCATTACTAACATGTGTAGTATTAACATTTTGTGTAGAGGTAGTCATGATGGAATATTTATATGTAGGCATATCAGGCAAAGTTAGAATGAAATTGTCAACTTGATTGATAGGATTAGAATGATTACTTGCACTTTGACACAACTTTTTATTGTCATTAGTGTCAACAATATGAGCAATGTCATGTAACACTTCCACAACATGTTCATCACTTTTAATCCTCCTCCTCAAGCCTTCAATCAATGAGATTACTTCACTATTTGAGTCTTCTTGAACCATCCATTGTTGAAGCCTATCCAACTCATGGTCAAGCTTCTCCAATTGGTCAATAGTTACTCAAGTTAAGGAGTTATTGTCATCATGAGAAGTTTGAGGGGAATGGTCTTCCATAATGTTAGGTATGTCTTGTGTAGGAATAGAGGATTCGCCCAAGTTCCAATGGAATAGGTTGGTCAACACAAGCTCAAACCCCTTAGTGTTTAAAATTTGGGAATCCATAAGACTATATCTCTTCTTAAAGGGATATCGGATGTGAGACAAAGGATAATGAAACTCATGCATAGAAGAAAAACTCATGAAATGGATTTGTACTCATAATGTCTCTCATGCAATTGATAATTCAAGAAAAATATGATTAAACAATACATTTCCCAATAGAATGATTGATTAACCAATTAATTAAGAATTATGAATGATATATTTGAGCAATAAATGCTTCTAAATATGAAAATATGCAATAATAATCAGATTTGATCATATAAATAAGAAAAAATGCAACCCACAAGTCAATTTCATCAAAATATTTAGGGTTTTTGCGAATTAAACTTTAAAATTTATGTAATTTTAGTGCATAAATGATATATTTCAGAAATTATTGAAAATATGAATAAATGAAATTTATACAAATCAGATCTAAATATTTAAAATAGAATTAATCCAAGAACCTTGGGTTTACACAAAACTCTAATGACTCAACTCCAGCCATTTTTTGAAACTTCAAGATGATTCCTCATCATCTTCAACCATGACCATTATTGAGTATTTACATGACTATTAAGAAAATATGTTGATAGATGGAATTTTTACTTGGTTGAATCAAATTTAAAAATTTCCGTGGTTAAAATTTATGAACAAACATAATGGAAATAATGTTTCCATGATATGATATGATGTCACCCTTATGAATAAAAAACACCCATGTAGTTGCAAGATATCCTAGGTTAGAAATATATTTTCAATATGGCATAATAGGCATCCAAGACCCTAGACACATAATGGCCATGGTAAGGCATTCTGACTAGTAGTAAAATAGATTTACGTACAAAACTAACCATCTAGACATAAGGTAAAATAATGTATCTAGATGCATGGTAAGGCAATATAGGAATAAATGGGGGAAGAAATGATTTTGTTAATATAAATATATGTCATTGAAGGGGACATGTGGAATGGAGAACACATAATTCAACCCACTCTAGCAGAATATCTTTAAGAATATCTTTAAGAGAGTGATATGGAAATGTGTAGTCATAAAAATGATATAACATGAATTATAGGGATCATAAACATGTGGTTTAAATACAATAAATTTAATATATGTAGAATAATGAGGAATGACTAACATATAAACATGCATAAAAAATCAATGGTGAAATGAGAAATTAAAGTGTAAAGCATGGGTCATAATTTGATGAATAAACAAGCATAAAAAGAAACATAATTATTAGGATGCATAAGATGGAGGATATATATATATATATATAAGGGTAAAGAAAGGTAAATAAAGATATATGATGTAAGAACCCATGGGTGTAAAATGGGAGGAATTAAACGTTCAAGTGGGGGAAGGTAAACATGAAACAAGGTATAGAAGGTGCAATGGATATGTGAAACATGATGAACATGGAATGATCAATGTAATATTATGTAAAATGTAATTGATTTAACCATTCAATATAAATTGTTAGATCTTACTTCAAAACAAGATCCACTAAACTTACAATCAATTCAATATTATCAAATATTTTTCAAATTTAATAACAAAAAAAATTATTATTAAAAAATTAGCAAAACTACAACAATGATGCTAAAGAAGCCACCTCATAACTATAAACCCTAGTCACTAAAGAAGTTTCCTATCATCCAAACAAATAGGCACTACAAAATCTTCTCAAACAATGCATTGTTGAAGCTCAAATGTAATCACTATTGTGGAATGTTATTGTGATAGACTAGGGTTTTCATTGACTAATCAACTATGAAAATTAAGGGGTTTCCATCTTCCAATATCTAGGAATAGAAAAATAGTTTGTCCAATCTATTTGAGGTAATGATTGAAAACAAGCATGTCATATTTAATCATTGACTTAGATTGAATAGGCACTTGATAATCCACTTTCCATCCAAAATATAACTTTAATTTATTTCCTTTTCCCTCAAAAAGACCATGCTTACAATCATTTGGTTGAAACCACTCAAAGAAATATAACTTTATTATGTACATATAATAGAAAAGGGATCTATAGTCAAACATCTATTATAAAATATTTTAGTGGCTATTTTATACCACATTTAAATATTATAAAGTTATTTTATTAAATACATCATTTCAAAATTCAAAACATATGTGTCATTTTATATTGATTAATTTAAAAAATTGAATCAATACTGGTCATTCCCTTTAGAAAAGTGACATAACTTTTCACTTTCACTCCTTAATTTATTTTTCCAAGCCCATAAGAAATGGAAACTAGATAGGGAATAACTTGTAACATTTTGAGAAAGAGAACATGACAATTTTCCCTTTCTAAAATTGCTTTTCCTTTATCAATTCAAAATTAGATGCTTTAAAATTTTGGCTCCTTTCCACTTAGCATCTTCCACTAATAAGTTCTTCTGTCACACCAAACACTCAATAATGGTTTTATTCCTTAATTTTCTTTCTTGAGTATCTAAGATATCTTTTGGTATTAGAATGAGTATCTTTTCATCATTCAATAGTTGCAATGCTTTGGAAGGTACAACATGCTACCCTTAATTTTTTTAAAGGAAATAAATATATAAGATTTTTGTAAATTATGTTGTTCTTTGGTAGTTTATCTCATAGGCTATTTCTCCCAACTTTCTTATGATCTTAAAGGGGCCATAAAATTTGGGCTTCAAAATTTTCTTCTCCTTTATTGTTCAATGAATACTACTTATAAGGTTGTATCCTTAAAAAACCATGTCTCCAAATTCAAATACTCTTTTGGTATATTACTGATCTACATAAAACTTTTGCTAGTTATGAGTGCATTAAAGATAGCCACTTCTTAAGAGTCTTCAATATTATTAGAATTTGTTTGTTCATATCTATTGCTTTGGGTACTCTATGTTCTATGATTGCAAGATCCACAAAGTTTAAAGCATTAAATCATATAAACCCATAAAACAAAACATACCTAAGGACATATGGTTATAGGTGTTATAGAAAATTTCTCCCAAATTCAACCACTTGACTCAAGTTGTTTGTTGAGTCTTGAAATTATAGTTTCTCGGTTATCCCTCAATCTATTTATTAATAATTTTAATTTTCCCATTTATTTGGGGGTGGCAAATTGTGCTAGGTGTGGGTTTCGTTCTTGCCAAATGAAACATTTTTTTCCACAAGTGACTCAAAAATCTATTGTTACTATCACTAACAATATTATTGGGCAATCCATTTAATTCAAGAATACTTGAAAAATAAATCAACTATTTGGGAAGCATTAAAATCATGACTTAAAAATTCACATACTTAATAATTTTATCTAATACAACAAGAATGTTTTATTTACCATTTACTTTGTGTAACCTAGTGATAAAGTCCATAGATATACTCTCCCACTTTTTTCTTAGGGATGGGTAAGGTTCAAATTGAATCTATGAGATACACTTAATTAGCCTTGTTATGTTGGCAAGATGAACATTAGTTGATATTCTTAAGATCATCCCCTTTCATCCTTTCTAGGAGAAGGTCTCTCTAATATATTTGCATGTTTTGAAATATTCTAAATCCCTAGCCAACTAGAGTCTCATGTACAACTCTTAAAGTGTTTTCCTTCATCTTTGATTATGGGACCAAATATACCATTTCTTTATGAAGAATTCGATATCCAACCACTTTTAAATTGTCATCTTGTATCCTATCATCCAAAAGGCTAGTAGCAATATCATTATTGCAATATTGAGATGTGATGACAACAACCCAATCAATAGAAATATAAGAACTAGAACATAAAGTGAACATTCAAGATAATACATCAAAAAATACATTATGCTTACCCTTCACATATTTAATGTCAAAATCATATTCCTATAACTTGCTTACCCATTTGATATAGACAAGATTGGGGAGTCTTATCCAACTACCCAATCTTGTAGCTTTTCTACATGCATTAGTTCACACATGATGTAAGAAATTTTGAATCGTATCTTTATTACAACTTTCATTTATACACTCATGCAATAAGATACTTGAGGAAAAATTACATAAATGACTCGTATTTCAACAAAAAATAAAAATTAGAAAATTTACAAAGTTTCTCGCCACTTCATGCATTCAAATCTTCAAACCTCCATGCCTTCACATGCTCATGGATTTACTTATCTTTCAAGTTTTGATTTTAACTTCATTCTATATCTCTCATGGATGCCTTGAAAACCACCAACACACCTAGATATTAATTCTTCTCTTTCCTCTATTATTCTCCTCTCTGCAAGTTAATTCCTTGCACTTTTCTCAAGAAATCCTTTACAACTACCTGCAAATACTTTCTTCAAACTTTATGATGTTTATTGGTACTCCTCAACACTATTAAAGGCTATATTTTATATCACTTAAAACCTTTTTTAAGAACCAAAAAAAGGCACCTAAACAAGTTCATTTCCCACAACTTGACCTTTGATATTCCTTCAAAAAGAATGAAATAAAAACATATTTTTGCTTCCAAAATGTTTTGTCATTGTTGTTTCACCATATGCAATGCCTTAATGTTGTATTTTACTTTGTAAAATGAATAAAATACTAGATCAATTTTTTCTCCTTTGGTAATTGAGGAGTCATTTATTATTTTTCCAAAATTTACTAATTATTTCCTCCATTTTGGCATTTGAATTGAAATAATAAGATAAGAATAAGACACCAAGGTTACTTTCTTCCTCCATTTTGGCACTTGAGTTTAAATAATAAGATAAGAATAAGACGCCAAGGTTACTTTCTTTATGCAAAATTATAACACTCCACAAGATTCTCTTGAAGCCCAACCTACATCAAAAATGCAAAAATTAAGCAATAAAAAAAAACTGGTGATGCGGAATTTCTTGTGAGCCCAAATGCTCCTACTTTAGACACATCAAGTAAGATGTCCGTGAGAAAAAAACACAAATGGAGTTAAATGGTTCAACCATCCTTTTATATTACAAACAATTTAGGTACCTCAAAAGCCTTCTTTCTCCTCTTCTAGCAGCTAGCCGAAACAAGCATCCTTCTCCTATCATCCTCCAAAAATTGCAACTATGTCTTCTCTAATCCTGTTGAATCTATCCCACCATATTCTAGACACCTCAACTGTGTCTGCACTATCCACTACAACATCATACAAATATTTCTTTGCATACAAATAAACACTAACAAAATATATTTGTACCATCTCTTTTGTATTCACTAACTCTTATTCTACAGGAACTACCTCATTCATCTCAACTTGCAAATAATCTTTCTCTTTAATTTAAGAGGATATAATTTTACCTCTTCCACTCATTCCTCTACTTCAATAACACTATTCTTTGTCTCAATAATTATACTTTCATTACACTTTCTTTCATCTAGCATTTTATTATCTTTTCCATATGTGACTCAAAATCAATTGCATTTTATAAAATTCTAAAAAAATCATTTACTTGAGACACCATTGTTGTTGTTGCAACTCCTTCCTCCAATTGTATGCCTTTTAAAAGATAAATTTATTTATGTTCTCTTCATTCATTCATTCATTCAACAAGACATGTAGTTGTATCATATCCTTTTATCTTCAATCAATGTAAGTCATTATGCTTCTTCTGCTACAGTCCTTGACAATATATCTTCTTTCTTTGTTTCCATCTTCATCATCTTCATGTCCTCTAAAGGACTCAATTTTGTTGCAACACAATTCATCTCATTCTACTCACATCTACCTTCATCATAATAAATTTAGAAAAATAAAGCTTTACTTCAATTTCATCAATTGCTACAACTCTTTCTTCACTTTTATCCTTTGTTGTCAACATTTCCAAGCCTTCACAAAGACTTACCTATGTTGCAATCTCTTTCACCTTCTCTTTTGGTTCAACTTCCAAGAAGTTATTGATTCATCTCCATCTTTGTTAATCTACTCATCAAATAAGGGACCCTCAATGTCAATCATCTCAATCTTTGTTGAAAACTTTTTTTATCTCATTCTCCACACCTTCCAATAGATATCTCTATGCTAAAAACTCATTATCTTCTTCCTCTTCATCAAATATCAGACTTTCCAAGTCCTCTATTGTAGCTTATTTTTCTTCTTCATTTCCTACACTCAAAACATCACCTGCAAACATGTTATCATAAAAGGAACAATGATACTAAACTTCACCCAATCTTTGATCTTCTTCATTCTTCACCCAATCTTTGATATTCTTCATCCTTCTCTTTCTCATATGTAGTTTTATTTTTCAACCCATTTTCAAATGCATCTAATCTTGCTTCTATTTTTTATTTCTTCATAAATCCTTTTATATCTCTTTTATTCTCAATTATTCCTAGAATAATATTCTTATATATCTTTTCAAAATGACATTCATCCTCATCTTCGAAGGCATCTTCTTCTTCAATGCTTCTGCAAATTCTCTAAGAGACTCACAAGTCCCCTTCTAGTCACAAGTCTTCATTCTCACTAATATCTAGGGTATTAACCATCTACAATTATAGGTCATCCCTGCAACAAAAATCACCACATTACACTACCCTCCACCCAACAAAGACACTAGAAGATGCACATCTAAAAACGCCCTCTATCCACTCTTTCTATGTAGAGGAAGTTGTACACCTTCTACCCAACTTTATGTATGCTAGATGATAGTAGTTATAGACCCTCTCTCATACCTACAACATCAATTACTCTCTCATTCCTCTGAAAAATAAAATCTTCACAACTCTCTTTTCTTCTCAACAAAACCCCAACAAGAAACCATGCTCTTATACCAATTGATGTTGACAAGATTGGGGGGTCTTATCAAACTAACCAATCTTGAAGCCTTAACATGTCATTTTACCTACATTAACACATATTTTTAAACAAATGTTGAAACATATCTCTATTAGAAGTTTCATTTATAAATTTTGTTGCAAAAAGACATTGTTCCAGTGACTTTCCGGTGGAGATTGATAATGTTAGATGCATGGAGATTACTTAGGGGTTGTCATTGATGGCAACTCAGCCTAGTAATCATATATGGTATATGGATTTTGAAATTACTGGAAGTCTTAAGTAAGTTTGGTTATTCATGAAGCATAAGTTTGGTCAGTGGTACACAATGTATAGATCCGGTAAGCACTATTCATTTTCGGTGATGCGGTTTTGGTTGTGGTGATTGGAATAGTTGATTGGATGTGTGAGGTAGCTTATCGAGCAATTGCAACCTTCGATGTTGATTCTAAAAAAAAATTCTTCGTCTGGTATTCGGTATTGAAGGAGGAACAAAGTTATCATTTTGTGTGATGGTGTAGCGTGTGGTCCGGATTCCTTGAGGTGATTTCGGTGGATGTTGATGAATTTGAGGTAATCGGGCTGACCTATGGGAAGCGTGTGATCATTGTTGGCATTGTGTTGTCATTGATGTCAGTTGGTATATAAGGATGCAACCGATATGATAGATTGTTGGTACTGCTATCATTGATGTCAACCAGTATAGGAGAAGAGTTGATGTGTTGTCATTGGTGACCATCATCATGCAGAAGAGTGTAAACCGGTATGTATCGGTATGCTAGAGGCATAGTAAAGTGACCAGTAAGCAAAAGGTTGTTGTCATAGTGATGCATACAACCGGAATGAAGAGACTGCATGATGGGTTGTTGATTGTGATGAAGAGGCAGAATGTTACTTGAATCACATCAACATCGGAGGTGAAGTATGACTAGGCCACTGGATTGCTAGTGTAAGGTCAACTAGGAAGACTCCCACCGGATGAAGATGCTATCATAGGCTAGGTGATATGTTGATAGAGTGTGTTGCCTATATGAGCAAGGGTGACATATGTCAACCAGAATTCGTATCCTCTCCTTGGTGAAGTCACACTTGTACCGGCAGAATGATTCCCTAATACAGGAAGGTGAGTGAATGCAGAGACCAAATGAGCAAGTGGAAGATGATGAAGTCCCAGAGCATAAGATCAAAGATACACATTGGATCAGCATGTGAGGACAAGGTGTTCTACTGGGATAGAGAAGGAGAGTTGAATTGATGAGTTTGCAATCTTGGTGAACTGGCAGAGAAGAGACCCAGTCAGGAGAAGATGAGGTTTGTCACTGCAATCATGAAGTTACCATTATGCAAATGATGTGTTATGCTACCATAGGTGCAGAGTGTTGGAGGATGATGACATGGAGTCATCTAGGTGATCACCGGTATGCATTAGAGTGAACAAAATGAGCAGAAGTGAAAGACCTTCATTGATGAAGGTACACATGATGAGTTACTCCTGATGGTTGTTGAGGTCCAACATCAGGCAAACATGATATACCGGCAGGACCCAAAAGACATTGGCAGGAAGGATAACCGATAAGGTGATTTGTGTTGGTAGGGTTAGTGAACCAGTTATGTGTGTGGTCGGAGAATAAGTCTGAACTAACATAAACAATGTGCTAAGGTGGATGTCGACAATGGTTCCATGTGGAGTCAAGGTGGCGGACAGGCAAGCAGTGGTAGATGGAGTGTGCATCGACGAGGTTGTTACAGAGTTGGTCGACATGAATTGTAGACCCCATAAATCATGGAAAGTGTTGCAAAAACATTGTAGGGGTGTGCGGCTCGAGGAAGGTCAAACTAAGATGATCATTGCAGAGTGTCCAAGTGTAGGATGAGGTTGGTGATGAAATCTGCGAACCATTAATAGTGATTGATCTTGTGTCTCGCCGATTGACTGACCGTGTTTGCTAAACATAGCAAACTTGTATTGGAAGGCACTTTAACGGTCGTGATGTGCAGATAGTTGTATTGGAGATCAAATCGAATAAAATATGATTGGATTTGATGTGCCTCATGATTAGTGGAAGAAACCCTAAGGCGCCAAGTTTGAATGTTGCTCTTGGCGAGAAAATATGGCTATATGTATGCGAGCCAAAGATATTGTTTGGTGTTGTTGAAGGAGAGTGTATTGTTGTTGGATGTGAGAGAAAATCAGTCAAGTACTCAATGATTATCTAAAGAGAGACTGAGTGTGTGCGAGTGTGAGTCAGGTTGAGAGATTCAACCGACAACAGTGACGAACTGGTAGTCTGCAAGTAAGTCTGTGAGAGAAGTATATCGGTGGTGACCAAATCGGCAGAGAAGAGTAGAAGAAGAGTGTAGAGTAGACAAGAAGGAACCAACATAAGATAGTACCGATGGAGAGTAGCAAACCAGCAGAGAGAAGAGGCAACTAGAGAGAGAACCGATAGTTAACTGCATAGAAGATCCAGTAGAGAGATTTGTAGAAGAGTTACAAATCCATTTGTAACAAGGTTGTTAATTTGTAAATGATTATGTTTTTGTATTCACTGAGTTGTAGCTCGGTGTAGGGGTTGTAGCTCCTTGGGTTGGTGCCCTAAAATCAAGGGTTGTAGCTCCTTGGGTTGGTGCCCTAAATCAAGGGTTGGTGCTCCTTGCGGTGGTGCCCTAAACAGTGTAATCAGAGTTTCATTGTGAGGCTGGATTGGAGTAGTAGTCTCCAACATCATTTCTCACTGATATTTTTCCCATCTTGGGTTTTCCTTGTGTATGTTGGTGTTATTTGATGTCTCTCTTGTGTGAATGCATTTGTGATTAGTCTCCTCACTAACCAGTAAGTCTGCATTGAGTTAGATCTATTAACCGGTATACACACATAGGATAGTTAAAGGGTGAAGATGGAGAACCACTGATTCACCCCCCTCTCAGTGGTGCATTGTTTCTAACAATATGATTTAGTTCCAGAATAAGGATTTGTAGAAGGATTGAGCCGACATGAGACTATATGTTTCATATTTTGCAGTTTTGTGAAGTCGACTTGATGAAGATCTATTTTGGTGGTGTGGATATATAAGACCGACTTGAATGATGATTTTGAGTGAGTGAGAGTATGCAAGATTGTGTTGGAAGCGATTGAGTGCAGTTTCACGTGCGCATCTTATGTTTTCATGATCTGATACATGGTAACAGAGCATAATAGAGCAATTTTTTCAGAGCAGTGATAGCAGATCATTCTTGAGCCTAACCAGAACTAATTCCCAACATTTGTTGATTCTATAGTCCAATTCAAACATTTTATTTTCTCCTATATCTCATTTGTAGGACAAGAGTCCTCTGGGGTTGCAGCCCTATTTTGTAATTGAGCAGTGAGCTCTAGGTAGTGTGCCTGAATGCAAGTGCATTCCAGTTTTGTAATATTTTTTTACTACTGGCCATAGCATATTAATATTGTGGCTACTCAATCCCACCATTTTTTTTCCCTTTCTGGGTTTCCACGTAAAAATTTTGGTGTTATGGTTGTTTAGTTATTTGCTTTGTGCTTCTACATTGTAGTTTTTGTTCTTTGCATCCGATGATTAAAGAATCAGTTTTATAAATTAGTAAGTTGCAAAACACTGATTCACTCCACCCTCTCAGTGTTCATTGATTCCAACAAATTCATGCAACAAAATAGCTCAAGAACAATTACATACATGGACTATCTCAACAAGAAACAAAATGTATAAAATGTACCAATATATTTAGGCACTTAATACCTTCAAGTGCTCATGGATTTACAACTCTTTCAAAATATGATTCTAAATTCATTCCATAGTTCTCAATGGCTACCTTGAACACCACCAACACACTTGCAAATTGATTCTTCTATTTTCCCTCTTGGTTGAGTTGATTTCTTACACTTTTAGCAAGGTATCATCTATAACTAACAAATATTTTCTTCAAAATTGTTGTTGATTGTTGCTAGTTAACACCATTAAAGGCTGTATTTTTTAGCACTTAACCATTTGTGAATATGCAAAAAGAAGCACCCAAATCTACTCTTTCACTTTTCATAACTTGACCTTTGAAATTCCTTCAAAAAAATGAAATAAAAATATATTTTTTCTTCCAAAATGTGTTGTCAATTTTGTTGCACCATATACAATGTCTTGATGTTGCATTCTCTTTTTAAAAATGAATAAAATAATAAACCATCATAATCCTTTGGTAATTGAAGAGTCGTTAATTATTTTTCTAAAATTTGTTAGTTTTCCCTTGATTTTGGCACCCAAATTGAAAGAATAAGACAAGAATGAAATTCCAAAGGTTATTTTATTTATGAAAAGTTATTACAGTTTAGAAGGTTCTCTTGAACCCCAACCTACACTAAAAATTCAAAAATTCTTTAACAATAAAAATGAATGTTTTTGGGTGATGCAAGATTACTTGTGAGCCCAGATGCTCCTGCATCACCATTTTTTGTCGACCATTCAAGTCTTCATGATTATAAAAGTATTTGAGACTATTATGATCTATATTAACCACAAACTTCCTACACAACAAATATTGTATGAACTTCACTAAGGCATGCATGATTGCTAGAAAACTTATTTTCTACTTCTATTAATTTTTACTTAAAAAAAACGAGATTCTATTGTTGCATCAAAATGGCTCTAATACCTTCCCTAGAGGTATCACATTCCATACAAAAGGAAGTGAAAATTTTGGAACAACAAGCATAAGTGATGAACACATTACCTCTTTCAATTTAGTAAAATTTTACTTTTTTGCATCTATCAACTTACATGCTCCCTTCTTAATCAAATCTATGAGTAGTGTTGCAAGTTTGAAGAATCTTGTTGGTATAGTTGCACAATCCAAAGAATCCTCTTAATTGTGACACATTATCTAGGAGTGGCCAATCCCAAATAGATTAGATCTTATGTTGGCCCACTCGAGCCCCTTGCTCATTAATTACATAACCAAAATAGAAAATCTTCTTGATCTAAAACTCACAATTTGATTGTTTGGCCAAAAATGAATTATGCTCATTACTTCATCAAAGTGTTGTAAGGGCTCCTCCCAAGCGTTATTGTTAATAATATTATTATCAAATAAACCTAACACAAAATTTCTTAATTAGTTGCTAAATATATTCTTCATAGATGATTGGAAGGTTACTAGGCATTAGTCAAGCCAAAGAACATGAATAAAAAATCAAAGTGTCCACAGTAACACCAAATTTGAGACTTATGAACATCTTTATCCCTCATTTGAATTTGATGGTATCTTGAGTGTAAATAAAATTTTGAGAATCATGCAACTTTGTGCAAATCATCTATCAACTCATCAATTATAGCCCGAATGAGATATCATTTTCCTTCACTAGTACTACTAAAGAGGCAAATAGAATAGAACTTAACATAATTTGGTATTAGAGCCCTATTATCTCAATTCCCTTAAAGTTTGAGCCTATTTTTTCAAGACTATGTCAATTGTTGAACAATGTTTGATGCTTTTTGGCTGAATTTTTTGGAGAGTAATGTGCCAATCTTAACATTTACAAATTTGTTCTCTAAGTTGGGATAAAAATATTGTAAGTTGGTCTAAATGCAAAGATGCCTTTAGAATCCTATATAACACATCATCCCTAATCCATTTTATCATCTCATTCTTGCAATTCAAGAGTGATCATTCCAATTCAAGGGCAGATATGAGTTCAAGGAGCATCAAGCTACAACAAGTTGTCTTCAATTATGTTTTCATGATAGATTTTGTGATGATTTATCATGTTACTGGATCAACACTTAGAGGAATTATCCTAAGATAATTGCATCATCAAGAGGTATATTCATTTCATGTTAGCATTTAAATTCAATCATTTCATTTTACATTTAGCCTTTGCCCTATAAAGATAAGCTCTCTTTTTAATTAGTGTTGTAGGGTTAATTCCAACTTAGGGTTCAACATAGGCAAGCCACTATGCAGCCCAGCACCATATTTCTCTCCTTTTGTGCATTTGAAGGTTTAGGAATTGGTTAAAGGTTCAATTTGAAGATACAAGTGTCCAGGACTCAGAATCAAAAGTTCTCACAAAATTTCATCTAGAAAGGGTAGGAGACTAACAACAAGTGTCATACTGCACCAAGACTAGGGTGCCTAGCACCGTAGTCCAAGTGTTTTGAAATGAAAGTTGACCAGAAGGAAATTTAGAAGCCCTGGAGACTAATATGACCGTCATTCTATACTTGGACACTTGTCAAGACTATGATGCCTATTGGAATAGTCCAATCAATTTGAGTTCATATTTTAGACATTGGTTCCTCTTTGCATCCACTCTCTATTTTTGCACACCTCAATTGAATTTCATGCCTGCATTTGTCTCTTTATCCTATTTGTTCTCAATGTTGCATCATTTAGCCTAGTTATTGCATCTATCTCATCTAGTCAATCGAACACAAAAGAGAACAATCAAATCCATCAAGTACCTAGCCACCTAATTGGTTGTTCTCCAATGTAATTAGTAGGATTGGGTTCGATTACTAGTTTACATTCTATGTTTAGATCTCATTTTCCTACATTACATCAACATTTAGGTTTTGGAGAAATTTCAATAACATAAGAATACCTACAAACCATCATACATACTTCATCACCAATCACCAATAAATAGAAAAAATCAAACTATAAACCAAGAGCGGTTTTCAAAAATGATGAGTCAATTTGGGTACTCTATTTTGGCATATTTAAATCCTTTTAAAGATGCCTTAAGATTTATCATAGTGTTGGTCAAGATTCTAATATAACTTCCCTGTAAACGAGCTTTACACATAAGAAATTTCTTTAAGTAATTCTCATTACCATTTTGTAATAATATTGAATGTTCTTATAACCTCTTACACACTTATCAAAATATATGACACATGGTGAATATTTTTACCACAAAATGGACTACCTTGTTGCCCATATGAGGCCAATATAATAAATAAATACAATTTGTTAGGTCCCAGAGACAATTGAGAGGGGGGGGGTGAATCAGTTGTCTAATAAATTCAAACCAAAAACAACTTAACCAACCTTTATGCTTAATATCGGTAAACCAAACTTTATGCTGGTAGACAATTCATCAATTAATTACAGTACCAGTAAAGATTAATGCATGAAACAGAAAGACAATAACATCCACAACATATAACACCAATATTTGTACGTGGAAACCCTGTAGGGGAAAAACCACGGTGGGAAACCTTACCCATAATTAGATGATACTACCGCAGATAGTATGTGTATACAAATGGGGTCTGCACATGCAGAAAGGCCAAGCGCCTAGAGCTCACTGCTCAAACACAAATAGGAGTCACACTGACTACAATTGGATGGTTAAATCCAATAAGAATGTACTTCTCAAAGTAGCATCTTCATATGCTGGATTCAGTACCGGTGTAGTTCTGATTATCTTTACAAATACCTTGATTCACCTTCAAATGATGTCTGCATGTATAGCTCTACTTATTCTCACATATACCTTCTTACAATTCCTTATCCTTATCGTATATCAATCTTACAAATAAGATCTTACATATATACCATAACCTAAGACCAATTTTAGTAGGTCAGCTCTAAAAGATATTACAATAAAACAATTACAAGTAAATCAATAGCCGATGCAATATCCGATTCAAAATGTCGGCTTAATGCATTTAAAATAACAACAAAATCATCTCCAAAGTGTGTCATGCTAATCTGGAATAGATAAGCCTACCGATGCATAACCTAGACCTATTTGCCGGTAACAACAAATATGCAAACACGAATATACCAATGAACAAATCTCCAAGACAAAGTGTCCAAACGATGTCTTCAACATAACCAGGTGTTTTCCATATCATTCTAAGTGTCGGTGAACATTATATCCTGTCGGTGTACCAGATACCGGTGACTGTGCATAAGTCACTTGCTTGCCGGTGAACATTGATGATCCTCCTAAGTGCCAGAGTTGATAAGTGTTGATAGGTGTTGACATCAATGACAAAACCATACCAAAATACCAACACAATTAACTAATAAAGACAAAGATTAGGTTGCTAGTGTGAGATACATTTCCAAAAATTATCCTTGTTAAATAACATGCAAAAGATCAAAGGGGAATTACAACAATGAATTCTAATTTCTAGGGGTATGAGGACCATATTGTTGATGTGTTTACTAGGCACATGCAAACTCAGAATAAAATACCAAAGTATCTTACCCTCTCTTGAACAAAATCTTTTGGATGTTGAAGATTAGGATTAAGGATCACCCAAAAAAGACTCCAAGGTTCATGTATGTAGGATCTCTATGTGTGGATAAGCCTAGTTGGTCGTTGTAATTGTTGTTTCATCTAGGGGCATTTGTGGTTCAAAAATATTCAATAATTGATTAGCAGATGGCATGCAATGAGATTTCTTCCTAATAATATTAAAATGATTATCAAAAAAGGGAAAAAGATGAGGGCTTAGAGGGAATTCTAAACTACTCTAGCATGAATGGATGAAGAAACAATACAAGTGAAACTCAACTAGTTATAGCATCGCCATACATGAACAACTCTACTAAAACTAGTGCAACCTTCTAAGGATGTTTGAAGATTTTCAAATCACTGCTTACCATAGACAACATCAATTGAATGCATATTAATGATCAAACAATAATCGAACTTAAACACTTTTAAATATTTCAGTTGACCACACAAGGCTTGATTACAATCAGGAAGAAAGCTAGTGGTATGGATAACGAGCTTCACAATATATCAAATGTAATATTCCATAATGAAATCAATGCTAAAACCATCACCAAAAGATTTAGCTTGAGAAAAATAGAAAAACCATGCAATGAGCTTCAAGGATTGATCAAAAACACCATAACTTCAATGTTTCATTAATCCAATAGCCAAACAACAACAATTCTTCAAGTCTTTCTCTTGCCACTATTACTCTCTCTTCTATCACTATTCACTATTCAACAATTTTCTATCACTATCCTTATTATTATTATTAACCTTACAAATGAAAATGAGTAAAACTTATATAGATCTTCCAAATACAATGAAGGGCCGAGATCGAATGGAGATCAAGGGCCAAGATTTTGCCACCTAAACCCTAATTAGGGTTTGACATAAATAAAAACCCTATCTAGATAATTATCACCATGAATCATCCAATAGAAAATAGCATGAGTTAGCATGGAAATCGAGGAAGTATCCTCCAATAGTAACGCGACATGCCACATGAGATCATAAAAAACTATCTTCTAGAATTTGGTTCCCTTTCTCATGTTCCTTCCTGGCATATTCAATGAATCTAGTCACCATCACCTCTATCTCCTTCATCACGATCTCTGGTAGAGACTTGAGTTGCTCTTCCATGTGCATGACTTCGTCAAAAGCCTTGACGATGGCATCTTCCCATTCAAGTTTGAACTCTTGAATCTTGCTTGTCAAAACTACAAACTCGAGCGTATCATTCATTTTCTCCTTGGTTACCATACCATCTTCGTCATAGAAGATAATATTTATTCTTTCTTGCAATTCTTTGGATTCTATGACTATCCTTGGATCAATCTTTCTCCTCAAGACATCTTGCACCACTCCTACTATCTTATCATGGATTCGATGCATTTCATATTGAACTTGTCCACATCCATTTCCAATTTCTTCGAAGATAATACTCTTTGTGTGAAACAAGCTACTCCATTGTAGAAGATTGGGCATTGTTCCTTCTTTTCTCACTTTTTCCCTGGATAAGATCTCTCTTGGTGTCTTCCTTATTACTTGAAGCACTAGGATGATAACATCTCTAGCATGCATGAATGCTTTGGAAGCCTCTATGAGCACATGAGTTATTCCAAGGACTCTTATAATTGTATCAAGTGTTTGCATGATGTGTTTCATGAACTTACTCACTTTAGTATATGAATCTTCTATCCATTCATCCATCAATTGTGCTAAATTCCTCATTTTCTCCATATGATCTACTGATTTTGCAGGAATAAAGGAAGGTGGTGTAGTTGTTGGACTTTGATGTGTCAAAGGCTGCTGAAATTATTGAACGTAGTTCCTCCATGCATTTATCTCTTTTTTCCAATTTTCTATTCTTCTCTATTTCAACTCTCAACATATTATTGACGACCTTTACTGAATCAGTCGCATCACCAATAGCTTGCTCAGATGTGAGTGGACCCAAGTCAATGGTCTCCATATCATACTCATCATCTATAATCTCTCCTTCATATTTTTCAACTCTTGGAGTAGCTATCTGTAACTTTCTTGATCCTGAATCATCTTGAATTACCTTTGACATATTTGTATCTTTCCTCTTCTCGACGACTTCTCGAGTTTGAATTAAAAGGCTTGCTATGTCATATGTTTGTTCTTCTTCTTCTGTCACTATCACCTCTTGAGATAGCCTTTCTTTTAGCCATTATGGGATAGAAGATCTCCCTTCTTCAATTTGTGCTCCTTCGATCATTTTCTCATCTCTAGGTGGTGAAGTAGCTTCATCATCATCCTCACTATCATCTTTAATCTTCTGAATGAGACCAGTGAAATCTTCTTTCTCTTGAGATGCTTTTTCTTTTCCTTTTGTATTGTGAACTATAGATTCAGCTGATTCATTGGCTCCTTGACTCGATTCCTTTTTCATCCTTAGCTCTTCTGGTCGAGAAGGGGGATGATTTGCACTTGATTTATGTTTCTTCTTTATAGGTTCCTTCTCACCATGATCTTCCTTCCTCTTTGATCCTTTTGAATGAGATGGTTGGGGTGCGCTACCACTTGTACTAGATTCATCTTCTTCCATTCTTTCTTCTAAGTGGAAGGCTGGTGTTATGTTTTGCTCCTTCAACTTTTGGTGCTACACATCTACCCATAAGTGAGTGTATTCCATGACTGGTTTCATTAACTCCTTCAAATCTTCAATCTCCAAATCTACCCATTTGAATTCGATCTCCTTATCTTCTTTAGCATAATCTCCTTGGAGATATTTATCACTATCTTGAACTTGATTGGCGACATGGAATAATCTTCCTTCCTTGATGAAACTGTGAGGTAGTCTAGAATACATCTTCTTCTTCACCTCTATATCATTTGGAATATTCACCTAATAGTCTTCTAGATGCCATCGATGTCTATTATTTCTCCCCAAAAGTTCTTTTACTTTTCCATATGGATCAAAGTGTTCTCTCATTGTGAATAACTTGAGTGAATGAAGTGCTAACTCTCGCTCAGCATCTTTAGCTACATAAATAGATGGGCATGACTCGATGGAATCTCCAAGTGTGATAAGAAAAGGAACACCAACTCCATTCTTATGTCTATATGCTTTGATATATGACAATAACTATCTAACCACCTCGAGTAACACCACTCTATTTTTTGGGTATCGTGGCAACATGTAGGGAGGAACGGGAGATCCCTGAACTCTGATGTAGGTGAATTTCGAGAACTGGATGAACCACGCACCATATTGCTCTACTAAAGCTTGTGCCTCGAGAGAGAGTCTCTGTTGTGATCCACCTCGAAATTGCCTCATGATATGCATAGTGAATGCATCATTTACCCTCTTGTAGTGTTGTTTCGGTGGATGTTTAAGTTGTGGATAGAAATCATACACCTTGATCTCTCTAGGTCTTCTTCCAACTACTTATGTATACATGAGTCCTAAATATTGAAAATTTCTAGCAATGGAATATATGATGTAGGAACTCATATAGAATATCCTGGTGTGCATTAATCTCCTTAATTGCTTATCAATATTGTTGTTGATAACTCTTTCCCAATTGATCATCTTCTTGTCACGGGTGACAGTCTCAATGTAGTAAAACATCCATTCCTCAAAGTAGAAAGCCTCGGGTGCTCCAACCACTCGATGGAGTAAGGTGATGAAGTCCATGTATTCATCATGGAAGTCTACCCTGTGCAGTCTATCTGGCTATCTACTTCTGCCTCCTCTACTTTTCTTCAACCAAAATTTGTCGATTATCTTTGCACAAGCCTCAGGGTAATCTTTGTAGGCTGATTTAGCTACTCCTAAGGTTATGTAAGTCATTTCCTTAGACTCGGGTAGATGAAACGTCTCACTGATTGTTGTATCCAAGAGATGCAAGCATCTTCCCATCCTTTGTGAGAATTCTCCTTGATTCAGAGTCATAGTGTTGAGCACATTCCACGATGAGCTCGTAGCATTGCACTTCTGGAGGAAAGCCGGGTTTGTTTATGAGTCCACTTTCAATCATCTTCTTGGTTGTTGTTGTATGTTCGTTGATGAATGATGGATGGTGAAACTTCTTGGTGTCAAACTTTCCAAGATGAGTGTCTCCAATTTTACTCCAATTTGGCGTGATCCTTCTCTCAAACGCACTTCTCTTCATATCTTCCTTGATGAGCGCCTGGTGGGAGAGAGTCTTGTTTTGTTTGGGAGCCGCCATATTTCACCTATAAGAGATGTGTAAGTTAGATTAAGGGTGAAAGGTAGGTAAAATTCAAATTCAAATCAATCTTCTTGATGAATATGATCCTAATAACTAAAAAAGATTGATTTTATGGTTAATATAGATTTGATTCAACGAAATTCAACCAAGATTTAACTATAATTAGGCCTAAGATGATTCTTCTATCAAGAAAAATCCTATACTTCACCTCGGATTTTATTGATTTCACCTTTCTTGAAGATTAAATGATGATAAAAATCCGCAAGAGCTGGGTAAAGATGAACAAAATCGCCCTTCAAAAGATATACTTGCTGATCTTTTGTGTGAATTGGCCTTAATGAAGACGTTGTTTCTGATCCTTTTGGAGTTGTTTATGGTGAAAATGGATACAATAATAATAAATATTGAAAGGCTAAATGAATTCAACCACCAAACCCTAGCCTAACAATCAACAAAGATCCACCATAACATATGAAGATTACCTAAGACAATGCCAATCAAATGAAATCACAAAGATTATACCATCACATGTCCAATAGGGTTTTGATCTCCATTCTTCCTATCTCCATTGATCTTGCTTGATATATTTGCTCTCAGATTTTAATATGCACAAGAGCTCAACAAAGAACGGAATGTGGTTGCAAGTAGGATCGTAGTGTAGTCAAGTCCTCCAAATTGTCGATTAGGGTTTGATAATGAAGAAGGCATCTCCTTAAATAGAAGACACAATATGAAATGGAGGGATAAGATTGAGAGGTGTAAAAGGAGGTCGGCTATGATTAGAGGGTAGGTATAAGAAATAATAAAATAATGAAAGGGGTAGGTAGTGTAGGAATTAAGAGATGAATGACATGTGTCATGGGTAGAAAAGGCTAATGAATTAATTAAATAAATAAAGATTTATTTAATTAATAGTAGAAGTCGGATAATTAAATAAATTAAATATTTATTTAATTTAGGAAGAGGATAATTTAAATAAATAAATGTATTTATTTAAATGAGAAATAAGGCTAGAAGAGGATAAATGAATTAATTAAATAAATAAGGATTTATTTAATTAATAGAAGAATTAGGCTTAGATAATTAAATAAATAAAATATTTATTTAATTAGACTGGACAATTTTGGGTGTCTACATTTTGCCCCTCTTTGAGACAATGCGGCTTGTCGCGTTGTTTCAAAGAAGATAAGATGAACTGATACAGAGTTGCCCCAGAATGGGAATGATATGCCCCCTCGAGAGATTGGATGAAAAAGTCTGAAAAGATTGCAGACAATCTCTCGATAAGAAAGAAAGGCTAGAATGGCTAGACCGGATAAAGTGACAGAGTCATGGGATGAAGAAGACTGACTCGGGAAAAGAAGGTGAGGGCTAGGGTAGGCTATAAGATAGACCACGGGCAAAAGCCATCCTCATTGTCATCTACACCTTCATGAGATCACAGTGCAGAGTGAGAAAAAGAGTAGCAGCAGTCAGCAGCGATGGCTTTCGTACACAGATTCGACCGCGTTCGCCGATTTCAGAGATTAGCAGAGGCAGGAGAGCCAGTAAGTACCACCAAACCTCCTCGTACTTTGACGCATTTCAATTTTGTCATTAATGCATGGTAGGTTAGCAATAAATGCTCTTAGGAATAGGGCACAAAAAAGTGCAAAAACGTGCAACCGCGTCTGTGTCGGTGCCAGGCGCGCCTATGTCCGGCAGGCGCGTCTGTGTCGGTGCCAGGCGCATCTGCATTTGGAACCGCGTTTGTGCTTGATGCGGGCGCGTTTATGTCCTGTAGGGGCGTTTATGTTCCAAAGTCGCGTTTGTGAGAAATGTAGGCACGTTTATGTCAAACAGGCGCGTCTGCGTTGTACAGGCGCGTCTATGCAGTCTTCAGGCGCGTTTGTGAGTTTAAAGTACGTTTATGTTTGAAAATGCATGGTTTTGGTCTTCTAGGTCAAATCGACAGTTCTATGATGAACATACGCTGTCGATTGGATAAGCTGCTGAGAGGATACACTCAAGCAGGTCCTCTAGGAAGACTAGGATAGATCAAGGCACTTTGTGATGAACAGGGAGCACCAAGATAGAGTACTTTGTGATGAACAGGGAGTACCCAAAGGATGAGCAGCACTTTGTGATGAACAGGGAGTGCAAATGTGAGTAACACTTTGTGATGAACAGGGAATGTCACACACGTAGTACTTTGTGATGAACAGGGAGCACTACTAGGATAGAAGAAACACTTTGTGATGAATAGTGAGTGTCACTAGGATAGATAACCATATGCATTTAGATAGCAAGTAGCATTTTGTGATGAATAGTGAATGCCACCATAACTGACATGATTGATTGTTTGACTGCAGGAGTATCTGCCTATGCTAGAGTCACGGGAGAGGTTCCCGTCCACACAGAGGTTGCGACCAGAGTTGTCTTTTCAGGACAGAGCTGCCATTGAGGAGATGGGATTGAGACACGTATTATATGTGCCTGAGTTTCGGGCAAACATGGGTTTGCTGACTGCACTGGCGGAGAGATGGCACTCCGAGACTTGCACTTTTCATTTGTCGATGGGGGAGATGACAGTGACCCTCGAGGATGTTTACAGGATATTGCATATACCGATCGATGGAGAGCTGATCCCATACGATCGAGATGGAGACAGAGAGGCGCTGAGACAGGTGTTCCAGGATCCTGGGCTAGAGATGAGAGCAGGGCATGTGGCATGGGATACCATGACCGCGACAGGGTTAGCTTTGCCAGCTGTGATTGGAGGAGTTATCAGTGGTTTCCTGTGTCCGGACAGGGCGACATGGGGGTTGGCAGTGGGCTGGGGAGGAGCACTGGAGACATTGGTTACACATCACACCAGATATGCATGGGGTCCATGTGTGTTGGCACACCTGTATTATGAGCTTCACCAATTTGTCTACCATGGATCAGTGGGACTGGGTTGTGGAGTGACACTGCTACAGGTGTGGGCATATGAGCATATGCCTATCACACGGACGATACACTTCAGAGGCAGGGGTCACGGACGAAGTTTTGTTCATTTATACGATATGATCACTTCACAGCCTCGGATTGGCAGGTTAGAGCACTGGAGGCGTGTGATAGATGACATTGATATGGTCATCTGGAGGCCGTACCTGGGGTGCGAGGAGTGGGAGGATGACGTAGTGGAGCTGCCGTATACATTCAGGAGCAGATATCTGATTGGGCGGATGCCTTACATACTGGAGAGACAGCTTGTGGATAGAGTTGGCAGAGAGTTTGGCAGGATCCAGAGGATGCCACGAGGCTCGGGTATGTATGCCCGCACAGTGAGGGATCAGGCGCAGTTCGGGCCATTATTATCGTATGATCAGGCAGTTACACAGCTGGCAAAGATGATACCCCTTCCCTGGGACATGTGGCCTGAGATTGAGGATGTAGGTATGGATGCAGAGTACACAGCTTACTGGGCGGAGCATCCATTCCCTCGACTGACAGATCCAGGGGAGCTACTGGATGGAGATGGAGGAGGAGATGATGATGATGATGGTGGGGGTGATGGGGGTAGAGGCCGACAGCGGCGGAGGGGAGTAGTTGGGGAGAGGAGGATGGCACCTCGGAGGGAGGGTGGACAGGAGGGACAGGCCCAGGTGGTGAGGGGTCGCGGTGGAGTGCCCCTGCAGGTACCAGCAGCACAGGGTCCTAGAGCACAGGGATCGAGACAGGGACAGGTGCCAGTACAGGCACAGGGACAAAGACAGGTGCAGGTACCCAGGCATGCACAGAGACAGGTACCTGTTCAGGCACTGAGATAGGTACAGGGGCAGATATAGGGGTAGGCACCCGCAGAGGGAGAGCCACAAGCAGAGGCTGAGGGTGGGGATCCAGAGGAGGATGAGCTGCTAGAGCTGAGGGAGATCTGCCAGGGCCAGGCAGACGAGATCCAGGAGTTGGAGAGGGAGAGGGATCGGCTCAGGACCCGGCTCAGGGATACTGAGCGGGAGAGGGATCAGGCTATCCAGCGTTATACGGAGGCCGAGACAGCTCTGAGGGCGGGGAGACAGGCGGTAGAGGACGCAGGGGCAGGCTACGCATATGTCTTGCGAGCCGGAGAGGAGATAGGCTACTTGAGGGACCTGTACTATGGTGCAGTGCCAGCGGATCAGCGGGTGAGGAGCTTCCATAGACCATCGTGGACAGCGACGGCTACGGGAGGGAGCCGGAGGAGGCAGGCATCTAGTGGTGGGGTCATGGGTCCTCCACCACCACCAGACAGGCAGGGTGATCCTGGAGCGGGTCCTTCTAGAGCTCAGACTCCGTCGAGGCTAGGCGGCTCCGAGGGAGGGAGTTCATCATAGCCATAGAGGGCTCCCTTGTATCAGTATTTGTACCATTTTTGTATTGTAGACACCTGCGGGTGATTTTGTAGCCATATGATTTTTGACATCATTGTATCATGACACATTTTGATTATATATATGAGAGATGATTCATTTTTGCAGCAGCTATATGCATGTGTACCTTATGTGATGTATGTTTCTATGATGTATGTTTTATGTGATGGATGCAAATATGCATATGATGCAATGCAATATTTTTGTTCTTTTATGTTTTATATGTGATGCATGATGCAAATGTGAATATATGTAATGCAGATGAATATGATAATGCAAATGTAAATTATGCTAACAGGTGTTGTGTGCAGGATGTGATGCAATTGTGATATCTAGATGTATGTATGAAATGCTTATATGTGATAATGCAGGTGTAACTATATGAAATGCAAATGTTTTTGGTGTGTCATTATACTCAGTCATGTGATAGCAGGCTATGCGGACTCAAGAAGGATGATGGAAGTCAATCAAGAAAGGGGGATGGAAGACAGAAGATATGAACGTGAAAGAGCTTCTTGTGCGTTATCATCATTGAGCTTTATTATGGCAAGATAGGTTATGACAATCGAGGCATATGTTCGACCCAGAAAGTCATTGTACCTGTTTGCATGGAGATAAGACAGTCACAAACAAGGAATGCCCCAGTTCACACTAGACTCACAGTGTCCTCATATCCTTGGACAAGTCATAGCATTACTAAAAGACAATCCACAGACAACAAAAGAAAATGGGTGACGATACCCCATCCTCGCCTTTCTAGTCAAAGACATCCTGGAGATAGAATCTCTAGTCAGAGACATCCTGGAAAAGCTAAAAGACATGTCACCAAAAAAAGATAAAATCAAAAGAAAACCAAGACTCGACACCAACATCCACTGTAGTCCTCCAGTTTAGTGTCTCTTGTCACTTGTATAAGTCATGTTTGATTGTGGTCACAATGTTCACTTTCACAAAAGGGATAGATTAACACTGAACCATATGTTGTCTGAGTCTGTTGAAATATTTGATTTTGTTGAGGCCCATTGTTGCCACTGTGTCTCATCTGAAACTGACTAAATCCATGAAACTGATACTTTATTGCGGAGAATATGAAACTTTATTGCGGATCTGTGATGCAAATGTTCCTTTATTGCGGATTGTGCGTGAATAGACTGGAGAAAGCTGGAAGAAACTGTACTCCTCGAAACATGTGATGTTCTCAGTTCCACACCCATCACTAGACGTAGGATTTGCCTTAGCCACAGATAGGATCTGATTTATTATGGATGGAAAGGGATGAAAAGGAATGGTTTATTATGAATGGCTAACCAATCTTGGGTAGATCAATAACGAGCCATGATGGGAATGGGTAAGTTTATTGTGAGTGAATAGGTTGTGAGTGTGTGCAAAGTGAAAGGATGAAAGAGAATCCTGAAGGAGAGAGGAGAAAAGTCTCTACGCATGGCGCTGGTGACCCAGTTTTCACCATGGTACTTGCCCAGGGTGCCACCGAAGTGGTTTTCACCGTTGGACGAAATTATTTCTCTTTATTGTGTGGGGCAAAATGTTTGCTAGTGTTTAGACTCCAAAAATGACTCCAAGAAAAGTGTGTTGTTTGGTGTAAAATTGTTTTGCATACACTTGAAGACACAAAAGACACAATGTTTTGTTGTTTGGTCTTGAATGTTTTTGAATGTTTAACATAAGTCAAGCACAATTCTTATGGCTGGCCAAGACAATAGTTGTTGATCCCACATGGGGTTTTACCCCCGAGGCTACGCTATTCAGAGCGGATACTTAGATGCTTGATCTCACTGGCTCCACCCTCGGCACTCACTTCTTGGGTCAGCCAAGCATCAGTCCCCATGAAAACTCCCCATGGCGAACTTTGTATCTCTACTAAGAACCGTATGCGTGTGGGTCGCTACCAGAGGTCCGACCTCCTGCCCCAACAACTAGAAGGATTTGGGCCTCTAAAACAAAATGGTGCTAGTAAGGGCATCCGCTCGTGTGGCCATACATGCGGCACTTTCAGCTCTGTAAATACAGAAGGCTCCCAGCCGGTAGGGGTTACGCCCTACAAATGATCAAATAAATTTGATCAAACGGGTTTATGGGGAGACATAGTGTCGGTATGAACTAATCAGCACACGTTATCCATAGTTTTCACCATGAATACATTTGATTATAGTGGTTCGAATGAGGTGGGTTTTCCTCGCTACCACTTGGGTCGTCCTCTTCTCACTAGTAGTCCTAATGACCACACGGGAAGACAGGCCCTCTAAAGATTAAACAAAAAGAGCCTATTGCTCAAGACACAAAAGACAATGGTTCAATTTTAGTGCACCAATGGAAGTGTTTGCTAATCTATGAAAACAAGGCACACAACAAAATTACAAAACCCTAGCTAAGGCCCTGCAACAAAATTTGTTAGTAGTTTGGGTTGTTTCAAATGATCACCCCTTCCTGCAAGCACACAAGTTAGGTAAATTTTAGAAAAACCCAAAAAGACTTTGTGAAAATAGGGGCCTTCAACCAAACGATTTTGCTTTCAAGACAAGCTGCACAAACTTGGTTAGCTAGATCTGCAAGGGTTAGTCCAAAAATAAACCAGATCTGAAACCCTAAGTACGAAATCCGAAAATTGAACCAAAGAAAAATTTAAAATTTCGAAACAATAAAACACAGACGCTGTTATACCAGACACAGACGCGTCTGTATGACACAGACGTGGTTCTGTGATGCACAGACGCGTCCAAAATACACAGACGCCTCTCTCGGACACAGACGCGGGCAAAAACAACTCAGACGCGGTTCGGAAACACAGACGCCCCTTTCAGAAACCTGCAAAATAAAATTTGGCAGAAACACAGACGCGATTCTAGACACCGCAGACGCTTCTGAAAATTAGAGACGCGATCCGAACGCTTGCAGACGCGGAAAAACCTAAAATGCCGTCGAAAAATGTCCTATCTGCAACTTCAAAAATGCAAAATCTGCAACAAAAAGGTTAAATGCAAAGGGACAAGAGTCCCACCGGGCGTGCCAAAATGTTTATGGTGAAAATGGATACAATAATAACAAATATTGAAAGGCTAAATGAATTCAACCACCAAACCCTAGCCTAACAATCAACAAAGATCCACCATAACATATGAAGATTACCTAAGACAATGCCAATCAAATGAAATCACAAAGATTATACCATCACATGTCCAATAGGGTTTTGATCTCCATTCTTCCTATCTCCATTGATCTTGCTTGATATATTTGCTCTCAGATTTTAATATGCACAAGAGCTCAACAAAGAACGAAATGTGGTTGCAAGTAGGATCATAGTGTAGTCAAGTCCTCCAAATTGTTGATTAGGGTTTGATAATGAAGAAGGCATCTCCTTAAATAGAAGACACAATATGAAATGGAGGGATAAGATTGAGAGGTGTAAAAGGAGGTCGGCTATGATTAGAGGGTAGGTATAAGAAATAATAAAATAATGAAAGGGGTAGGTAGTGTAGGAATTAAGAGATGAATGACATGTGTCATGGGTAGAAAAGGCTAATGAATTAATTAAATAAATAAAGATTTATTTAATTAATAGTAGAAGTCGGATAATTAAATAAATTAAATATTTATTTAATTTAGGAAGAGGATAATTTAAATAAATAAATGTATTTATTTAAATGAGAAATAAGGCTAGAAGAGGATAAATGAATTAATTAAATAAATAAGGATTTATTTAATTAATAGAAGAATTAGGCTTAGATAATTAAATAAATAAAATATTTATTTAATTAGACTGGACAATTTTGGGTGTCTACAGGAGTAAATTCGCCTTCTTGCTGGTAAATTCGCTAATCCACTTATGAAATTCGCTAACTGCTGATGAAATCCGTTAACTGCTGATGAAATCCGCTAACTGCTGATGAAATCCGCTATTTGCTGATGAAATTCGTTCAAGTTTGATTTGATTTGATGTTGAAATGATTGTTTCAATCCTTCCTTTATAGGTGATCTAGGTGAATAGTTGTGTCTTTTACCCTAAGGCCGACTTGTTATGTAATAAAATTTAAATGAAAACTTGCTTAAGCTGACTCGTCTCTAGATCAAATTTGAATTTGCTTTGGGTGCTCAAATCATCCATTAATTAATTTTGAAAACATGAACTTCGCTCCATTTTGTTAATTCATGAAGTTCGTTTGAAGTCTTAAACTCATGAAGTTCATGTTGGCATAGACTTCGCTCCTCCTTCTTGATTCATAAACTTTGCTCCCTTCCTTCAACTCCCGAAGTTGTCAACTTCGCTTCAATCACTCAACTCATGAAGTAGCATTTCACTTCAATCCCTTAATGCATGAAGTATAACTTTGCTCTCCTTGTTCAATTCATGAAGTATGAACTTTGCTCTTCTCATTCAATTAATGAAGTAGGAATTTCACTCCTAGTTGCTTGAACCTGAAGTTCACTCCAATCTCCTTGGAGATAAAGTTGTAAAATCGCTCTACTTGTAAGATCGTGAATTTCATTTGGCATTGTGTCTTCTTAAGGTGATTATCCTTCTTCTCTTATTCAATTTCACTCATGTTTGTGTTTGTTCATAAATGAAATTCGCTCTTCTTGGTGAGAACATGAAGTTCACTCTATTCCCTCAACTACTGAAGTTCCACTTTTCTCACCTCCTTCAACTCTCGAAGTAAGAACTTCTCTCACCTCTTGCAACTACTGAAGTAAGAACTTCGCTCACCTCCTTCAACTACCAATGTAAGAAATTCTCTCACCTCCTTCAACTCCTGAAGTAAGAATTTCGTTCACCTCCTTCAACTACCGAAGTAAGTTTGTTTCACCTATTTATATCCAACTTCACTCTTAAGATCGCTTCATTTTGCTAGATCATGAATTTCGCTCCAAAGTGCTCAAACATGAAGCAGTCAATTTCGCTTCAATATGCAAACTCGTGAAGAAAGAAACTTCGCTCCAAAGTGGTGATTCATGAAGTAAAGACTTCGCTTATCTTGGTCAGGTCATGAAGTCGAGGATTTCGCTCCAAAATGATGATTCATGAAGTAGAGATTTCACTCTAATATGCTCAAACATGAATTTTTCTTTGCCTCCTTAACTGATGAAGTTGTGATTTCATTCCTCTTTGCTTCATTTCTTCATTGTGTCTTATCTTAAGAAGGTCTGGAGATGTAATTTGTTCCACTCTCTATTCATGAATTTCACCCTTAAGGTTCAACTTATGAAGATCAACTTTGCTTCAAGAGGTGGAAACATGAAGATCGCTCCAAAACTCTTGAACATGAAGTTCGCTTGAGATGATCAACTCATGGAGCTCACCTTTGATTGTTTTAACATGAAGTGATTTCTTTCAAATCACCCTCATTCTTCCACTTCTAAAACTTCATTTCAAATCTCCCAAGCATGAAATTTACTCTGATCTGCTCACACCTGAAGTTTTCTCTAAATATTTCTAACATGAAATTCGCTTCAAGCTGTGAAGTCATGAAGTTATGAAATTTGAAACCTAAGGCAGACTTAGGGTTGAGGTGGATTACCAATGATTACTTCATTATGCTCTTAAATACTCAAACTTACTTTTTCACCAATTTTCAAACTAAAGACTCAAAGAAAATTTACTCAACATAAAAGGAGCGACTTTGATGAACTCCTAAGTTGTACTCTTGATCGCCTGGTATAAAATGCAAACCCTATAAACTCACTCATTTCATCTTGAAGACATAGAGAGAGAGGCAAGACTAGACAATTGAAACAGAAAAAAGAGGGGTCCCCATTTTGATGGGGCGATGTGTGATGTGATCACAACACGTATATTCACTGAACCACCTAAACTTCTTTTTATTCACTAGCTTTGTCAATGCATTTATAATATTCTACAAAGTTTTAACCCTTTCCAACATCACCTTTCCATCCTCTACCATGTCTCTAACAAAATTGTATTGGACATATATATACTTAATCCTCACATGAAAGTTAAGTATTTTTTCAGGCATATTGTACTTTGTCTATCATATAAAACTCTAATAGATCCTTGACTTCTCCCCACTTTTGAACACAATCTCTTAAGCTAAATGGCTTCCTTATGAGCATGAAAGCATGTAATTAGCCTGTGTAGTTGATCAAATGACTAGAAATATCCACTTGCTCATCTAACTAATAACACCGACAAATAATTTGAAATCATAACAACTAGTGGATATTTTGTCATTTATGTATCCAACCCATTATGAATCCAAAAATATTAATGGTGTTATTCTCTATAAAATTACCATGATAAATTTTGAGTACGTAGAGGTATCCACAAATATCTAAACATGTTCTTATTTGAATAGCAAAGGATCTGTGACTAATGATGTGCTTTCTCTATTTGGAGGAGTTGTTAGCTAGACATGTAAGAGGCAACCCATGATTGTTTTGTTTACTATATAGTTAGATGACAGGGTTGGTGCATGTCTATAAAGAATAAATTTGGCTACAAAAGTTGTGCTTAGGTTTTGGTTTTGATCACAAAGTTGTGAGAATTGGTTGTGATAATTAGAGTGTTATTTGTTTGCTCAAAAATCATATGTACCATGCTCATACTATATAGATGTTCAATAACACTTTGTTTACAAAATGATTGAAAATAGTAAGGTCGTGATAGTGAAACTAGATACTCTTGATGATGCTTTAGATTTATTTATGGAACCAATGAACAAGGCTAAGTTTTTTTGGTGCAAGGAGACTATGGTCCTTGCCTCATCTTGTACATAATTTATCTTATGTTTCATGTTTATGCCATTGCTATATATAATATCAAATGAGAAACTAATAGAATAAGGTGTGATACTTTGCAATCCTATGTCTAATGTTTGTATGTGACTCTAACTCTTGAAATGTGTAGTTGGAGGCCCATGAGGTCTTAAGGGATAATATTATATTAGTATTCTATTTAAAATATTGAATATTGTTTTAGTGACACTTAAAAGAGTTACAATTGACATTCTTGAGTCCAAATTGACTTTCTTTCTCCCAAACACAAAATTATTTGTGCAAGTCGAGGATCTTCTTTCAATGGATGGGTCCACATGAGTTAGTGGCTTCATGTTGAAGTGGTAGACTAGATAGAATAGAAATATACTAAGAGGGAGACATGAATCAATATATAAATAAATTTTAATCTTTCTAAAATTTGATTAAATGTTAGAGTAATCTTTTATTAGCTAATAATTATTTATTTAATTATTAGTCTATTATACTCTATGCTTAAGCTAAACTTAGGAATCTTATAATTCTTTAGGGTTTTCACCTTTAGAGTTTCGAGTATCCTTTTATAGGGATTCTCTCTTTGTATTTTTATAACAACTGTAATTATTGAATTGCATTCTTGTTGCACAATCAATATGACTCCTTTTTTCTGGATCTTTGAATTCTACCCTCCATAACTATTTTGCTTCTCTCTTTCCGTGACAGGTTTGCATGCAGGTGATCTTTGGGAGCTGTAGAATTGATTTTTCCTCAACTCCAATATGGTATCAGAGCTCCAGATTTGCATGCCCCTGTTCTCTTCACGAGAAATTTTGGGCCTTGTTCTTCAAATCTGAGTATTCGGGGGTTTGTGTAGTTATTTTTTTCCATTTCTGGGGGTAGTTGATTTTTTGGTACATTTTGGTGCCAAAAGGACCTCATAGCTGGTACATATAATTTGACTATTTTCGGTGATAGGGGCATCTAGGGCATGATTTTTTATTGGAACGCTTTATGAGGCACATAAATCCATACGGATGTACCTACAAATGTGTCAAAAAAAATTTCGTCAAAAAAAAAACTTTATTTTTACCCTCTTTATGCCCTAAAAGAGGGGTTTTTTTCTTTTGGTTGTAACTTGGTCTCATACGGAGGCATTTTTTCGACAAATCTTATATCGTCAGAAAGCTCTTTCCGAGCTCTATCTAGATCTAGAGGTTTGAATTTTTTGTTTTGTTTTTTGGTGGTGTTTTTTGCTATCAAAGCCAGAGGTTCATTTTTTGCACTCTGGGAGACATAACTTGAGCATCCGAACTCCGTTTTTTGAAAACTTTATATCATTGGAAAACTTGTTCTATGTTCTTTCCATTCATATAAGTTGTCTTTCCAGATTCTTCTCCAAGTATATTTTATTCAGTTTTTTTCTTTTCAGCACTTTGGTGAATATCTTAGATGTTTCAGGCCCTGGGATCTCTTTCTTTGAGTAGGATGTCTCATTTTTTGCTATTCTTTCTATTTCAAATATTTTCTCTTCTGATCATTGTATCATTTTATTTATGCAAACGCACTGAGATAAAGTGTCACCATGCATTTTATACTTGGGATCTTGCACATTTTGTGCCTTATTGTACATGCACTACTTATAAAGTGTCATGGGGGGGTTGATGTTTGCCTTTTGTTTGACATCTAACTTTGTCAAGTGAGTGTTTCTTCCATGACATTAGTCTCATGATGTGTGTCAAGTGAGTGTTCCTTCCACAACACTATGTGCTTTCTTTGCACCTTCGATGTTCCTGGTTCTTCGTCATGCAGTTCTTGTTGGCCGTTTTTTTTAGTGTAACTGTCCCTCTCCCTTTTCAACATTATGGGGAGGTTTATCCTGTTGGTTCTAATGCTTCCTTGGTTTGATTGTTCTTTAGGCTTTGGTGTTTCAAGCCATTTGTATCTTCGAGTTCAGTTGTTTGCCTTTGTTTACCATCTGATTCAAGTAGTGTCATTTGAGGGCACTCATGCAGATTATTGTCTTCTCTACCTGGTCATGTTCTATTTCAATGGAGGTTCTTCAGATCAGCAGTTACTCTTCGACATTGTTTGCAGCTATTTCATGCTTTAGTGGTGTTCTTCATTCTCTTCTTTTTGTTTCTATCTTCTGGAACACTCTTGTTTGGAGGCTTCTTAGTCCTTCACTTGAGCTTTCATCTCTTTTTGGAGAGGAGTTTTGTTCCCACTGGGTTTTCTCCTTCTTCTCCACTTTACAGAGATTTTATTGTACTTGGATACCTCATCAGGCCTAGTTGTCGGGACCCATTGTTGCTTTCCTGCATTTTTTACATGTTTTTTTAGTCCTTAGTTGTTTTTTAGCTACTCCTGAAGTTCATCTTGAGGGGGGGTGTTTGAGTAATATTTTATTAGTTAATAATTATTTATTTAATTATTAGTCTATTATACTCTATGCTTAAGCTAAAATTAAGAATCTTATAATTCTTTAGGATTCTGGTGCAGGAGCACCTAGTCATGCTTTACTCTCCATTTTTAGTATTTTCATGCTTAAGTGTTTGTAAGTCTTGTAATAGGTTTTTAATGTTGTCATAGGTTTTTTTTAGTCATTTCATGAGTTTTTGATCTCATTTTGTGCTTGAGAGATCAATTTTTGCTTCTTAGGGCTTGAATTGTCAATTTTGTGCTTCTAGGCCTGAAAGGGCTAAAAAGTGGAAAATTGCCTTATAGGATTAGGCATGCTTTGGAAAGAATTGAAACATGTTTAGAAAGTGTTTTTAATTATTTCTAGTTGATTTTGGAAGGTTGGTTGTGTTAGGTTGCTCAAATTGCCATTTGGAGCAACAAAAGTTGTCATTTTGCTTGTAAAAGTTGTCATTTTGGACACTTTTTATTAAAAAGAAGTCAAAAATGCCTTATGTCTATACAAGACTTGATAACTACCTCCAAATACTATATATATGCCTCCCTCTTCTTTGTATAGTGTTGGCTTTTGTACTTTCTAACAAAAATCAATTGAAAGGGCAACAATTTCATGTTTTTTCTCATATTTTGCACTCCATTTGTATAGCAGTCCGTACTAGAACTCCTCATTTTAGTACTGTACCTTTTGGGCAGTGATTTTATTGTATATTCAATTCTCTTCATGTAATTATATTGCAGGTTTTGTGTTTGGAAGTTGGTTGTACAAAAAAGTTTAATTTTTGCTCCTTGGCTGCCCTGTCAAGGGTTTGGGCCACAAAAATGCATCAACTTGTCTAAATCCAAGTTTGGGCTCCCATGGATGGACTTAGACAAGTTTTATTTCAATTTTATAGTGTAATTATTTCATATTTTGGCCAAGGTTGTGAGAAAGAAGAGTTTTTGAGCATATGCTAGGCAAATTGATGAAGGATTTGGCTAGCAAAGTGAGTAAGACCAAACTTGTTTGTGCTCAAGAGGTCAATATTGAGTAAGAAAACTTGAGGCAGAGGTTTGCACTAGTTTACAATGAGTCTTGGATGCATTTGGAACTCCAAACAATGTATTTTCATCTTGCAAGTGTGTGTTAACTCTAGCTGGCAGCAAGCATACATTTTCCATATTTATGATAGTCAAAATTGGTCTCGGTGCAGAGATGATAACTATTTATTGCACCGTTGGATCTTTATTAATTTTGGATATGTTTCTCTTAATAAAATTTTCTAAAACTCCACCGAAGAGATTGGACTATTCTCTTCTGGTTTGGAAGTTATTAATGTCTTAGTGTGTTGAAGTAGTGTTTGGCAGCAAGTACCCAGTTTTGGGGAATTTAATGTCTTTTGCATCTAAAGTTGATTTATGAACATGTTCATGCTTTGGAATCTTGTGGAAAGTGTTGACAAAGTGTTTTGAGATTGTTAAAAACCTTGGTGAAGTTTTTATTGAAGTTCTAACCCTTTCAAAGTGCAGCAAAACAGTGAATTTGACAGTGACAGTGCATTTAACAGTCATGTTTCAGTTTGCATATCAAGTGTTTGATGAAATGTCATGCATGGAAGTGTTAAAGAAGTGTTATAAATGATGGGGAAAAGGTTATAAAAGACTTATAATCTTGGTTTGTGGTTTAGAGGAGACAATCCTTTGTTACTTGAGCAAAACCCTCTCAAAACCCTCTTTTCTTGCCTAAAATTGTGGGCAGTCATAATACCATCTTCTTAGGAGCTAAAACCATGAAAATATTTGAGCTTGGACCTTTTAGACACCTTCCAAATCAGGTTCCAAGGTTGGTTTAACCATCATTGCACTAAACAAGCAAAATCACTCCAATTAGGCCTCCACGGGCTAGTAGCCTTTTAGCCCTGTTTTACTAAAAAGTGAACCCGGTTGCCTCAATGATGTTGGAACCTTCCAAAATTGTGCAAAACAGTTGAAATACACCTGGTGGGCCTAATTAAATCAATAATGACAATCAAGACACCATTTTTGGGGTGTGGACCTATGGTGGAGGATTTGAGTAACCTTGAGGAAGCAAGCTAGAACAAAGTTGTATAACACACAATAGGGTGATTGTTTGAGGAGAGGTGTGGGTTTTGAAGCTTGATGTTGCCAAATACTAATTGAACATAAAATAAAAAGCATATCCTTGGGTCCACAAAACAAATTAAACCAATTTAGGCTTATTGAGCTACTTCTCACTCAATCTCCCTATCAGATTCTCTCTTTGTATTTTCATTACAACTGTAATTATTGAATTGCATTCTTGTTGCACAATCAATATGACTCCTTTTTTCAGGATCTCTGAATTCTAGCCTCCATAGCTATTTTGCTTCTCTCTTTTTGTGACAGGTTTGCATGCAGGTGATCTTTGGGAGCTGTAGAGTTGATTTTTCCTCAACTCCAATATATAATATTCATGTTTTGTAAAGCTTAATCCACACATATGCAAGATTTAACAAGGGCACCAAAGAGCACAAAATTTATGTGCAAACCCTAATGGTAATAATCATGGCAAATAAATGCTTTCATATATCTTCTTTTACAATATTTGTAGGCACCAACCCCTAAATATGAAGCACCAACTTTACCAAAATGAGGCACCAATCTTAATATCAATTTCTTCACTAAATTCTACTATAATATACTTCCACAAATATCTCAAAACTTGATCATATGTCTGTTATAAGATCACAATCTCCTTTTGAACTCTTGCTATCACTTCCTCATATATTTTTCCTCAAATTTGATATGATCTTTACATTGACAACCCTCTTAATATCAAATGTACGTATACTTGATTGTCTTCAAAGTACACACAGTTCTAACTCCATTCACAATCTCTTTAGATATATATGCCTTTACATCCAAGGGTCACACCCTTTTGAATAGGAGACATAACCTCTTATTAGTTCTTTCCAAGAAAAGATACAATTGCATTATTCAATTTTATTCTTTAATTAGTTTAACCAATCATTACATAGAATCACAAATTTTGGACAAAAACCTACATTAAATATTTAATTTTTATTTAAATAATTTGTTCCTGCCATTTTTCTTTCTTCCTATTGGTTATAGTAAAGTGAAACATTCAATTTTTCCAAAAAAAAAGTACACCAAATTTCTACACATGCGCTACCTGTTTTGATTGAAGCATACATTAATTTGTCATAATTGTGAACTAAATAAAATAAAGTGTTGATAAATCAAATGGTTCAGATTGAGATAAGTAATGGTCGTCAAGTATGATGATCAGTTGTGTCAATTAAGGTGGCCTTCAAAGCCCATTTTATTTAATTTTGTGTGGATCGTGATCTACAAACTATTGTGTTGTAATGAACTAAGAAGAAAAGTCAATAATTTTTTTTATTATTATACACTATAATCCAAGGATATTTTCCAGGTCTAGTTGACGCATTTATTTTTATTTATATATTTGTCACCCACTTTGATTCAATTTATAATTAAGAACATCTGATGATCCTTGATTTTTTGGAATGGATAAAATGACCTCTACAAGTATTTATTTATAATTTTATTGGCACATTTTAGAAGGTTCAACATCGAAATTAGTATACACTTTGATTTCTAGATATCTTCATTGTTAATTTATTATTTGTCAAATAGCATTCATAATGATTACTTCAATATTTAGTGATAATGATGATGAATTTTTAAATGTTTAGTAAGTTGAATTAATTTATACATTCTATAAAAATATTTTTTGTTATCTCCAAAAACAAAAAAAATCTTAGTAATCTTCATAACTATTTTATTTTTTCATTATAATTTTAACATTGTTTAATGCCAATTCTTTTTATTTGATTTATTATTATTAATTAATATACATTTTATTTTATAAATATCTTTATTGTTAACTTATTATCTGTCAAATTACATTCATAATGTTTACTCCAACATTTAGTGATGAGGATGATGAATTTTAAATGTTGAATTAATTTATATAATCTGTAAAATATTTTTGTTGTCTATAGAAACAAAAATTCTCTTAGTAATATTCATAACTATTTATTCTTTACACACACACACCTCCCCATCTCATTTTCTCTCTCTTTTTTAACACAGTCTATATTTTTTCCTATCTTATCTCTATATATATATCTTTCTCTATATCTCTCGCAATCTTTATGTTTCCCTCTACCTCTTCCTCTCTATTTACCTATCTCTTTATCTCTATTTTTATCTCTCCCTCTATTTCTATCTATCTCTCCACCTAAATCTCTCCCTCTTCCTCCCCTCTATTATCTCTATTTATCTACTCTATACACTATACCTATTTATCTGCTCTATACACTGCGCATTATGTCCCTTACTATTTAATTGCATCCCTTATTTAAAATGCACCTTTTGAATTACTAAAACATAATCGAATGACAACACTTCAGAAGTATTAGTCAATTCCATAAATCGCACCTCTTTATTGTTATTTTCTTTAACAAACTTGCATCCTTAAGATTTTACTTTTAATGCTTCTCCTTAATTTTAATCGCACATTTTTTGTTTGCTTTTTAATTATACGGAAGGCGTATCTTATATGAGACGGGCTCCATTTGTCCATCAATGGTGCACAGTTGCAAAGAGAGAGTGCAAACGATTGCACTCCCTACAACCATGAATTCGTTTTCTATCATCATCATCTGTCGTGTAAACAATGGGACGATAAAAAGTGACATTTTCTACCATTCGATCTCACCGTTTCCCTCTACCGCTGGCTAAATTCATATCTATTTCTGAACAGCCCATCTGCAAGATTTATTACTTGCAACTTCACTTTAAATTCTATTGTTTTCCGATGATCGTTTTCTTTTTCCCACTGTGTTTGCCGTCTGTTTCTTATTTTTCCGTCCCTGCACTTGTGGAGGGTTTGCAGTTTTTACTTCTTGGGCTTTCAGGTCATTTGCAGACGCCGTTTCAAGCAAATCAAGATAGCATAATGGAAAGGGAATATTTGTCAGACGTTTTAGTTGCAAGTTCTCTGGTAGACATGTATCCGAAATGTGGAAGCATAGACAAGGCGTGTGCATTGTTTGGCAAAATTCTTCAAAGAGACGCAGTCTCAGAGAATGCGATGAGTGTAGGATATGTTCAAAAGGGGTGTTTTGAGAAGATTTTAGAAATTTTTAAGCAAAAACAACTGGCGAATGTAAAGCCAGCCATATTCTACAACGTTTGCCACCGTCCTCCTTCCCTCTGCTCAAATGGGACCTTTAATGGAAGTGGGTATGTGAACTGTTCGATCGACAAAACGCCTTAAAAGAGATGTGGTGTCGCGGTTTGCATTGATCATAGGTTCATATTGTTTGATTATGAAAGCGAATTGATGAAGTGCAGAAAGAACAGAAAGGAAAGAATAAAGTGAAGTAAAAGACACAATAAATAGAACACATAGATTTATAGTGGTTCACTCAAATTGGCTACGTCCACTTTTATTCAGGGGAATTCTCTTATTATTCTCAGTTCAGATTACATAGAATACACAACAGCAGATATGTATATAATGACTCCAATACAACTGAGAAAAACAACCAGGAGAATTGGAGGGAAAAAGCTATTGATCTTCAACAATCTCCCACTTAAACCCAATCGCTGCTGCAGAGATTCCCCTACTTGCCCCACTATTAGAGTTTGACAAGGCCCTACAGAACTCGAACTTCTCCCTTGTCACAAACATAGTCAAAGCATCAGCCGGATTCACCTTTGTATCAATCTTCGCAATCTGTAACTTGCCTTCTTCAACCACATGACGAATGAAATGGTGTTGCAGATCAATGTGCTTAGAGTGGCGATGAGATGAATGATTATTAGCCATAAAGATGGCACTGCTACTATCACAAAAAAGAACATAGTCATTCTGTTTACACCCCAACTCACTCAATAGCCGTTGCAACCAAATCATCTCTTTGGCCCCTTCAGATAGAGCCATATACTCTGCCTCGACAGAAGATTGAGCAACTGATCATTGCAATCTGGAAGCCCAACTGATCGCTTCCTCGACAAATGTGAAGACATATGTGGATGTAGAGCAGCGTTTGTCCAAATCACCACCCAAATCGGAATCAGTATAACCTTGTAGCTGAAGCTTACCAAGCCACCAAAACATTAAGTATAATTGGAAGTACCTTTCAAGTACCTCAAAATCCACTTAACAACATCCCAATGATTACCACTTGAATTTGTCTAAGTATCAAAAGGATTACCACTTGCATCAGTACTAAATCCACTCGCCATGGTTTCCGGAAAGGCAATACTTTGTGACCCCTGCAGGTAATTCTTTCCATGAGAAGAATTAACAGACTTTGTGTTGCCTGATGCAAGCCATGAGGACTGATCCATATCATGCTGAGACCGATGCGAATCTAAATGAACAAGATCCCCTTGTCGTGGCTCTTCCATAAGAAGGCGTGAGGAATCGTTACCAGACATTTCTCATGTCCCCACCATCTAATCTTTAAACAAATTCGATTTGTTTTGACTAGGTTCGGTCGTGATGAAGGGGGAGACGTCTGGAGATCTCCCACCTTGTGGAAGGACGTAATCCCCATGCGCAGTGTGGTGGAGATCGTAAAAATCGTGGAAAATGCTTCTATCCCCTTGCGAATGTTGTGCTCGTTGACCGGCCTCTGTGATGTCATGTAAGGAGGCAAAGTCTACCCAGCCCCGATGCATCCGCATTTTATGCATACAATACATGTTATACATACATTACATGTTACACATACATATAACTGCATGACAACGTCTACCACATCCTATGCATACAATACATGTTACCCATACTTTACATTTTACATATTTATATAACTACATGGCTGCATGTCGGTGCATCCTAGGGGCTGGGTAGACATTGCCATGTAAGGACCGCGAGGACATATTTCCACGAACAGAGGCGTCGGTGGGTTGTAACTTCTCTGGCTGCAAAGCCAAGTTGCTTTGACCAATTAATAGGCATAGTTGCTGTGAGGAGTCGTTGACAGGATGTTGATGCTTAGGAGAGTTAAGAACGGAGAAAGTATCACCATTTGATGGTGATGATAAAATTTGTTGCAACAAGGCATCAGAAGAATGTTGTTCCTGCAACAAGGATTCATAATCTCGTTTTAAGGGGTGAATCATAAGTCATGAAAGATGAAGCTGCTCATGTGAAGATACTTCATTAGACTAGGAGTTGTCAATCCCAAGCTCTGCATCATACTGACTAGAAACGTTAGATGAAGAAATAGGGCTAGGATTTAAAATAGAGGTTGGGGAAGCGGTTGATGTAGAAGGCAACCTCAAGGACCCCTGTGACACATTATTTTCAAATGCAGATAAAGTCACATATTTTGTGGTGTCAATCGGTTGTGTCTGCAGAGCTGGAAAACACTGTTCATTGAACACCACATCCCGACTCCTAATTATTTTTATTTCAAGCGGATCCCATAACTAGAAACCATATTGGTCCTCACCATAACCAATAAAAATGCAACACCTTGATTTGGGATCAAGTTTAGACCGCTTCTCCTTTGGAATGAGAGCAAATGCTTCACAACCAAAAATTCGAAGATAATGGTAAGAGATTTGCTTACCCAGCCAAGTCTCCTCCGGAATGTCGAAATTCAATCGAGATGAGGGTGCTCGATTGATCAAATATATTGTTGCATTGTAGGCTTCTACCCAAAATTCTTTACTCAATCTAGCATTCGAGAGCATACAACGAGCTCTCTCAAGAATTGTACGATTGAGCCTTTCAGCTGCACCATTTTCTTGAGGAGTAAAGGGAACAACCTTAATCTGACAAATACCATTGTCTGCACAAAAATTATCAAATTCCAAGGAGCAAAACTCTCCTCCATTATCTATTTGCAAGCACTTAATTTTGTGCCCACTTTGATTTTCAGCGAAAGCCTTAAATAATTTGAATTTAGCAAACACTTCTGATTTTCTTGACAGCATGTAAATCCAAACTTTCATTGTACAATCATCAAGGAAAGTGACAAAATAATTAGCTCCTCCAATGGACGTTACCTCAGTGGGTCCGAAGACATCAGAATGAACCAATTCCAAAGGCATGCTCTTCTTCTCATGACCAATCCTTAAGAAGTTGACCCGCTTCTTCTTGGAAGGCAATGTTGGCAAAAATACAACTCAACTGATTTCAGACCTGGTAGTTGCTCTCTTTCAAGCATAATGGTAAGTCCCTTTTTTTCTCATGTGACCGAGTCTTTTGTGCCAAAGCTCGGTACCGTTGTCCTCAACCGTCATTGCAGCTCCCACTTGATCATGATTGTTAAAAACATATCAATTGCCAACTTTATTTCCCTTTGCTACCACCAAAGCCCCTATGGTTACTTTCCAAGAATCGGAAGTAAAGAAAACATGGCAACCTTGATTGTAGAACTGACTTATGGAAATTAAGTTCCTCTTAAGTTTAGGAACATGGCAAACATCCTTCAAATGCCATTTGCTTCCATCTTCTAGCTGCAACAAAACATCACCTTTCCCAATAATTTCACACGATTTATTGTCACCCAAATACACTTTTCCAAACTGCCCAAGTCTTCATAGTTAGTGAAGGCTTCCGTACAAGAAGTGGCATGAAAAGAAGCTCTAGAATCAAGCACCCACGAATCTGAAGTGGTGTCGGTGGTGGAGAGGACTAAAACACCATCATCTTTGTCACAAGTTGTATCAACTTCGATGTCTCGCACTTTTTCTTGTGCTTTCTTGTAAGACCGACAATTCCTTTTTGTGTGGCCAACCTTACCACAAAACCAACACTCACCATTGCGACCTCTAGATTTCAATCTCTTTGCAGATTTGGACCTCTTTTTGTTATTATTTTTATCTCTTTGTTGAGGCCTTCCTCTTTCTTGAGGCCTTTTTGTACTTACTACCGTCAAGGCTTCACCGGATGAAGTCTTTTGATTCTTTCTTCTCATATCTTCGCTGAGAAGAGTACTTGCAACATCATCAAACTTTAACTTGTTTTGGGCTGCCACCAAAGTGCTGACAGCCATTACAACGCCTTCCCAAGTATTAGGTAGTGAACTTAATAGCATGATTGCCTTAATTTCATCATCTAAAGTGATGCCAACTGAAATCAATTGGTTTACTAAGGTGTTGAATTCATTCAAATGGTTCGACATAATTCCACCTTCCTTCATTTTCATATTATAGAGCTTCTTCATAATGTATACCTTATTGGATGCAGAAGCCATCTCATACATGGAAGAAAGTTTATCCCACAATTCTTTCAAAGTCTTTTGCGATGAAACATTGAATAACACATTGCTGGACAACGAAAGAAAGATAGTCGCCCTTGCCTTCTTGTCCAATTTTTCCCAATCTTCATCTGATAATTGTCCTTGCCCTTTTGCTTTTTCTTCCAACGCCAATGCGAGATCCTACTTAATCAGCAATGACTCCATCTGCACTTTCCAAAGCCCAAAATTTTGACCCGCGAATTTTTTCGATCTTCCACTTATCTGCCTCTTCCATAATTCTAGAAATTTCACATCGAATTTCCAACCAATGCTTCACTACCGAGCTCTGATACCAATTGTTTGATTATGAAAACGAATTGATGAAGTGCAGAAAGAACATAAAGGAAAGAATAAAGTAAAGTAAAAGACACAATAAACAGAACAAGCAAAATTATAGTGGTTCACCCAAATTGGCTACGTCCACTTTTAATCAGGGGAATTCTCTTATTATTCTCAGTTCAAATTACATAGAATACACATCAATAGATATATATAATGACTCCAATACAACTCAGAAAGGAAGTCGAATAGCCAGGAGAATTGAAGGGAAAAAGCTATTGGTGTTTCATCTTCAACACATAGGATATGCTCAAAATGGATTTGTTGAAAAGGCTTTAGAAACTTTCAGACATATACAATTGGAATTTGTAAAACCAAATTTCACAACCTTTGCTAGCATCCTTCTAGTCTGTGCCAATTTAGAGTAGGGTAATCTGTCAAAGCATAATGGAAGTAAGGTTTTTGTCAGTTGCCGTAGTTGCAACTGCCCTAGTAAACATGTATGCAAAATGCGGAATAGAAGAAAGTAATGAAGTTGTTCATTTCATGTTTCATTTTTTAATGAGACGTTTTGAAAATTTATAGTGAAGTGCTATTATTATTTTATAACTTCCTCCTGTGCGACGTGTTTCATGGGTTAAATGAAAATATTCTCCTGATAAGGGAGGCAGAAAACCAATTAATTAAGGCATCGTATGTCAAGCGGGACCTCATTCACTTTTAAAGATCACTTTAGGTAGGTACGTAATTTCGTAATCAGAATCTGCCCAAACATAGCTCGGGACCTCCTTAACAACATCAGCTAAGGATCCTAATTAATAATTAAAATCTGCTCCAATACTATTATCGGATTTGTTAAATTTCTTGTAATGTATGTAATTATTTTATCAATAAATAGTACAACTTTTATGTAAAATCCTCAACGTAGTAGAAACGGTATATATGCAAATAATTTATTTGTAGTAATAATTTTGTAACTTCTTGCAATGATATTTCTTCATGAAGCACTAGATTTCAATTGGGACTAAGCTTTAATTTTTTTTATTTTAGTTAAATTATAATGGTAAACATTTTTAATCAAAGTCATATATCAAAATGCATAATTTAACATCTTTCATGTTAAGGGACACATTATATAAAGAAGAACATTTTCTGGAAATGTCCATTCAAATTCTTAAATATTGCAATTTTTTCAGATTTTGTAAAGGGATGTTTATCTGTTAACAACCATTCATGTCAAGCTCCTTAAGATAACAAATCTATCCATTGTAATCTATATTTCATAAGTTAATTGTTTTCTTATATTGTAAACAAATACATATATATCAATAAAGTACGTAACTTACATGATCTCAATGTAATTTTTAACCTAATCACCATATTTTGATTTACTGTTAAGTTCAGTTTTCACATTACTTGATTCGTACTCTCTAATATATTATATAATGTATATTTAACTATCATTGTAATCATGATAGACTCTTACATGGAAGCACATTGGAAACTTTGACAATCAAATATCCTAGGAACAACCTACCCTATAACAATAAGACAAATTTTTTCATGTCATTTATTTATGCCCTCCAATATATCATCCAAAGTATATCTTGCTTTTGATGCAAATATTAGTAATAATCAAAACGTTGCACATTAGTTTGTAATAATATGCCCCTTCAGGCTTGGAATTTGACAGGAAAATGACCGTTTTTTCACTTTTGAACCGTATTTGACAACTTAAAAAATTAGTAGGACGTATGCGTTGACATGCTATTTTTTTCTAAAACCGTATATATGACACTTCAAATTATAAATAAACCGTTAAAAAATATAGTAGATAATATATATACTAGTTTAGAATGTTTATTATAAAAATACAATTTTATTTAGAATATTTTGAAATGGAAGGATTTAGAATATGGAAGGATGTAGTTGTTTCTAATTTTATAATATTTTAATATGATTTTTTAGAATAGTTATATTTTTCATATGAATTTAGAAACTTGTCATAATTGAAATGATAGAATATAATTGATAAAATATTTTAATATGAATTTTTACAATATATTCTATTTTTTTATATATGAATTTAGAAACTTAGTCAATTTAATTTTTTAAATATATTTAATAAGATTGTTATAGAAACTTGTCATAATATATATAATTTTAAAATTTTAATGTTTATTATTACTAAAATAGTAATTATTAATTGATTATCATTTAATGTTAATATATAATATATATTAGTGTATTAATTTAGAAACTTATTTAGTAAATTTAAGATTTTTGCATATATTACTAATTTATCATTATTTTCTCATTAAGACAATGATTTTCATTTCTTCCCAAGAAAGATGTGCATTGCATTTTGGTGTGGCTTCAATCTTCTACTTTCATATTTATTGACAGTTAATATTTTTTTTAAAACGTCAAATGGAAGGAATTGAAATGACTAAACCGTCATCAAAAATTCATATGACGGGTAGAGGTGACCGTCAAATTGAATACATCAAACAGAAATTCAGTTCAGTGTCTATTTCATCTTGATCGCCGCCATATACAAGATACTCTTAATCGCTGACTTGCTTTGGTTGAGGATGAGAATCTGCCATCTCTGTATTGTCAATTGTACTCTCGATCGTGACGAGGATCTGCCATCACTCCATTTCATAACCTGTTCTTAACATCAATGACTTGCATCAATGACTTGTTCAATATGACATTAATGACGATTGTGACATCGATGACAACTTTTTAACATAGAAATGGGGGTAGTGCTTACCAAAAGTTATTTAGTCGAAGATGTATTGTGTAAATAATAAGATCTTTGATTGCTTGAATACATACATTACAAGGGTATGGGTTTTTGCCTTCAATCGTAGTAGGAGGAAATCATTTGTGGCTTTCCTCCTACCATTTTCTCTTTAACTTGAAAACAATGTTATGCTTTATGGTGTTATGGAGGTGAATCATTGCTATGCTATTAAAATGATGTTAGATTAAAAAATAAAGTAGATTTTATTATATAACAATGTTTATCTGATTAATAAACGCTCAAATGTGTTTTATATGTGCTCACTGATTTTGATTTGTTGATATTTAACTTCCTTTTCATGTTATTTGAATAATTTTATCGCATTCTACGTTAATTAGAAAATTAGATTTATTCACTATATACATATACTTCCACTATAATAATTTATCATGTTTCTCAATATTATCTATAAATACATTTAAACATTAAATTGCATTGTAGTCTAAATTTCTTTTGAATGGAGGTATTTAACCGAGTTCATCCCAAAGATTCTCTACCTCTGTAACCATTAAAGTTAATCCAGAAAGTACACGCATAATTCTTCACCTTTTTTTACCATTTTCTCTTCTTTGGGTTTTGAGTAAAAGTTCTGAGGGGAAGAAATGCCAACAAAATTCACCAAAATACATCCAGTCTACCAGATTTTTGCTTGTAAGATATCCGACACTCGTTCGCTAATCCCAAATTGCAATGTAAACAAGAACTTGAGAAAAACTGCTCCCAAATTCCCAATTCAATTCGATAAAGAAATCCACTGGGAATCCATGCTTTCAAAATCCAAAAATCAACTAACCCAATTTTGCTTTTTCTTGGGAGACTAAACATAAAGAGAGTTTTTCTTATGTTTTATAATTATGCTTCATGCAGCGGATTTGTTGTCAGATTCATAGTATTTGGAGAACAATATAAATGCCTAGAAGTTTCCCAGAACTCCACGAGGTTGACCCAGTATTAAATGAATTGACTTACAGTTTCTCTCGCAAGTTAGAAAAGGTTCATTGGCACTCTGGTCACTAGAGAAGACCAACCTCTGAATGAAAATAATTGGTATAATGTGTTGTGGCAGAATGGCAGTCTGATGCTTGAGATTAAACTTAATTAGATTCCACTCATAGGAATGTTGACACGGAATGCTAACTGAACTTGCTTCTCATGGAGATTCTCCAAACTGTTTCATGGCAACTGTTACTTGATGGCTATACTAAAAGCAATTTGGTAGGTTTGTCAAAAGAGCAAGTAGCCAAACTTTTTGTTGGAATACTTGCATGCATATCCAACTGGGCTGTATTCCTTTGAACGCTCCAATCAACGAAATCTTACTATTGAGCTAACGGAATTGCTACAAGTGCCGGACATCAAATTTCAAACAAAGTTAGGACAATGTTTTGAGTGTGATGGGATAATCTACATTGAGCTGGTTTTGGTTTTCCAATCAATATTCCATTCGGTTTGTTTACTTATTTCAAAAGAAAATCCAATTATAGATAAACTTCCTTACAAGTCTTGCAACAGGTTATACAGGTTCTTTGGTGTGACTTGTCATACCCATTGAAAGCTACATGTATCTGTAGCTGCATTGGTAACAAAACTTGAACAAGGGCACTAAAACCTCTTTAGACATCATTGATAGATAACCTCTTTAGACATCATTGATAGATAGCTAGCTGTTTCGGGATTAAATTGTGTACAAGATCACAGAGTGTGATCTGAATCACTGATACAAAAATCTTTTACACAATTTAATCCATAAATAACTATCTATCTCTTTGGAAATTTTATCTGTTTCTGAATCTAACAAGTATGAGAATTACACCCAAATATGCAAAACCCGTAATACAAACAGTAGACATACTCCAAATGTTTCATTGTATTGTTTTGCCATTTACCGTGCGTTGAGATTGAATTTATTGAACTCATCCAACCAATTGATCTCAAGCTGTCTTGGAGATGTTACTTAGGATACATCCCGAAAAAGTATGACTTCAGTTCATTTCAGATCAACTATGTTTATGCCTTGTGAACAAATGTAGTTTGGGAAGGATATATTGCTCTTAGTGTATTATGTGGAAAAAATTAAGGATAAAAATATGGTAGCTTGCTTGGCTTAGAACACTAAATTTTAACCAACTCGGCAGCCATAATGCAGGAGGAGGATATATTTAATGTAGGGGTGTGAATTCACCAGAAATCCTTGCATGAACACACCCCATCCTTGAAATGATGGAAGCGAGACGTATCCCTAATAGCAATCTGACGCCCAATTACTTTGGAGATGTACTTCACCACAGTATGGCAGTCACCACACATGCGAAGGTTCTTAACAATACGAATGGGAGAACCAGCAGGTGCACTTATTATCCCAAAGGCAACGGCTAATTTTTCACTGTGATGGCGGACGAGAAATTCTTTTTCGTGTTGATCCACATCTTGCAGCACAAAGTTTGTGTCGGGCACATATCCGTTCTCCCGTATCTGCTCAGACAAAGTTTCCAATTTTGCATAGATTTCTTCTGTAAGTGGGTGTGATCTGTCACTTGCGACAAAGGTGTGCACCTTGTTCTTAATTCCAATCCAACTGAATCCTGTCTCCTTTTTCATCTCCATATCTCCCATCAGTTTTCTCAATTTGGATGCATAATCCCAGTTCCCTGCTGCAGCATAGATGTTTGTTAACAGTACATAGGCCGAAGAGTTTTGAGGTTCGAGTTCCACAATATGGAAGAATGCACGTTGACCTATCTCAACATTCCCATGTGTTTTGCAGGAAGTAAGCAATTTCAGCCACACTAGGGCACTCGGTAAAATTGGCATTCTATGTATAAATTCCTCTGCCTCACTCAAAAGCCCAGCACGGCCAAGAAGATCAACCATGCACACATAATGCGCATGCTCTGGCCAAATATTATGATTGCGACTCATGGATTCAAAATAGTGGCGGCCTTCGTCCACGAAACCCAAATGGCTGCATGCATATAGAACACAGGCAAATGTCACGTTATCAGGCTTTACATTCATCTGTTCCATTTGTTCATAGACTTCTAGTGCCCTCCCAGCAAAACCATTCTGGACATAACCTGCAATCATTGCATTCCATGTCACAACATTCCTTAGAGGTATTTCCTCAAATACTCGCCATGCATCATTGGTGATTCCACATTTGGCATACATATCCACAAGAGCACTTCCCACAAAGACATTCAACTGAGACTGAGATTTTATGATATGAGTATGTATTTGTCTACCGCTTTCCAGAGCTGCCAGGCTCGCACATGCTCTCACAACACTAGCATAAATCCGACAGCAAGGCTTCAGCCCTTCCAATTGCATTTGGCAGAACAAGCTAATTGCCTCATCCCCCTGTCCATTTTGGGCATACCCTGCAATGATTGCACTCCATGAGGTCGGATTTCTATCGGGCATTCTGTCAAACACTTGACGTGCATCTTCAATATGATTATTTTTAGCATATCCTGCAATCATTGCATTCCATGAAACCATATTTTTCTCAGGCATAGTCTCAAACACTTTGCAAGCAAACTCAATTCTGCCACACTTGAAATAGAAATCTAAAAGAGCAGTCCCCACAAACACATTACTATCAAACCCAGTTTTGACAACCTGACCATGGACAATTTTCCCCTCTTGCAAACCCCCTAGTCCAGCCAAAGCGCTCAGAACCGTCCCAAATGTGAACTGATTGGTCGTCTTCCCTTCCCCAAGCATTTCCACATACAACCTAAAAGCCTCCTCCTCACATCCGTTCTGAGCATACACCCCAATTAGGCTAGTCCAAGAAACAGTATTTCGTTTACGCATTTTGTCAAACACTTTACATGCATCCTCTAAACTTCCCAATTTAGCATACAAATTCAACAACTGATTGCCTATAAATTTAACTGGCTTAAATCCACACTTAATCATGTGTTCATGTACTCTTTTACCCTCTTCAAGAAAACCCCAGTTGATACAATTTTGAAGAAGAGTATTATACGTATCAAAATCTGGCATAATCCCATGCTGGTCCATTAATTTCAATATTTCCATGGCCTCTGCAATTCTCCCTTCCTTACACAATACACCTACATCTATACCAAAAGTCTTGCAATATTTCGTTTTCTTTACCTTTTTATGATTCTCCCTAGTCTCTTTTCCTTCTTCTGGGATGAAAATTGCAGGTGCATTGAGACGAGCCACATTTCTGTAAGTACCCTAAACCAATGCAAATGTCAAACATCTGCTTTAAGATGCCCATTGGTATGGGCATCTTTGCTAGTATTAACAAATCTAATTCTATTCCAAAATTTTGGATTTTTACAAACAATGCAATGGTAGAATGATAAGAGAAAATATCTACCTTTTGAAGAATTCCTGTATTACTCTGATGCCATTTTCTGTGCTTGTATTCGCGTTGTTTAAGCTGATCGTGAAGTGATAAGAGGGAAGAACTTGTGCACAATGAAGCCATTGTTGAAGCCTAACAGTCCTTCCATTTACTCATTTTTTTGGATGGTGATGTCGTGGCCGAGGCATCGGCATGAAGTTATCTCTTGTTCAATTGGTATGTTCTAGATGACATGGTATTTGTGATTTTCTACGTACGTTTATTGTAAGTTTTAGATGTTTGAAAAGGTCTGGCGGTTGTCATCTTTTGTGGTTGAGATAGTAGTTCCTGCTTCCCTTACGGAAGCTTATCTTCTTTATGGTGGAAGCCTTGCAAGTGTATGGTGGTGTTTATTTTCATTTGCGGTAGATCTATAAATAAGTTAAAAAGCCTTGCAAGTGTATGGTGGTGTTTATTTTCATTTGTGGTAGATCTATAAATAAGTTCAAATTTTACAAGGGATAAGGCATGTTCTTAGTTTCATATTACTATAAGTCATTTGTAGAGTCATAAATATTTTGTTAAGTATCGAAGCCTATAAAATGATCTATTTTCATTCCATTTCATTTCCCTCGCCTAATGTTAACTCTTTCATGTTGTGGTTGCATGTGTTGCATTTGTCAAGTGTCTAAAAATGATGAAATGATGCAAGAAATTTTATAGTTAAGTGTGTTTGACCTACAGTATTATTTGGACGGGTGATTTTTTTAGAAATTCTAATGTTTCATCTTTGTTAGCATCACATAGATGTGATAAGTGTTAAGTGAATCATTGATAATCATTAAAGATAGGTCAATGCCGACTAATTACTCATGAAATTTGGGGTGATGAAGATTGATTCAAAGCTATGTACGCCAACCTCAATACATTAACACATAATAAAATGAAAAAGGCTTTAACATTTTTCTTTAGTAAAATGAAATGGATTCATATAGTAAATCAATGAGAATTTTATAGTGGAAACATTTGGTCAATTCTCCATAAATCATATTATTATTTATTTACAAATATTTGATGTTGAGTTGAATTAAACTCTAACTTTCTATTATGAATGTAGCTTACTTCAATAACCAAGGTTTAGTGCAAATCCAAATTTATTTTTTAAACAAAGTATCTCTAGCAAGAATATATATATATATATATATATATATATATATATATATATATATATACACTAGCAGTTGCACGTTATGTGCGCGCAATAGGAAGCCGATAGGCAAAAGTTAGAAAAATGGAAGGATCACATAGCATATGTAGACAACATATATAAAATGGACAAATAGGGATTGTGGCAAAGGAAAGGGCATATCATTTGAATTTTTTTATTTATGAGTAAAGTAGAATAGAAGAAGAAGCATGTTTAGAATGAGATTCATGATCTTTTGTTTGAAACAAAGCACTATAGCAAAGCAATTTTGAGCAAAAAAATTTCAGTTCGATAAGCGCAGACAAAATAATGAAACAGTGCATTGCAATTTGTTATTTGAATCACTAATATGAAATGAGTGAATTTGGAGACAATATCAAAAAGTTATAGCAAGAAAATCAAAAGTTTGTGAGGAGAGTTATTGTGGAAGATTGAAAACATGGGCTGCAACTTCGACTGCTGACTGGATGTGAATAAAAGAATTGATTATGCATATCCTCCATGGTAGCTTCCGGGTGGGAGCAAGCAACTTCCATTTCATGATGAAATTTTTTATTTACGAAGATAAAAATTTGGAAAAAGCCATAAAATAAGGATGTGAAACAAACAAGGCTGCATTAAAAACAGGATACGAAATAGAAACAAAAATGTAGCACCTGATTGTTGCATTCAAAATACTTCTATGCAGAGTGTTCAATGAGGAAGGTGACTGTAGAAAATAATTTATTAAAATCAAATAAGAAAATGAGAGATATGAACTTTTATTGAAAATAAAGCACTATAGTAAAGCAAATGTTAGCAAAAATGTGACACATTGGCAATTGCAGATTACATAATGAAATTGTCAATTCGTTCTTTTTTTTTAACAAGCAATATGGTATGAGTGAAATACGTGATAGCATGGAAAGAGTTATATTTGTGCTGCAACTTTGAGTGATAATTGGATGCCAGTGATATAATGCAATGTTGTAGTAGTAGTGCACCTGGAACCAAAGTGAAGAATGCAAGAATGAAATGCAGTCCATGAAAGTAAAGTGTGTAGAAAGGAGGAGATTTAATTTCATATAAAGAATTGGAAAAGGTTATTACCTGATGTGTAAGTGAGAGCTTTAGGAAATTACCTAAAATTGTGGCCATTGAAAGCAAAATGGTATGGTGGTTGCTTCTTGAGAGGAGTGAGGAAGAAGGTGCACTAAGGTTCTGCACATGTAGAAGGAATTGAAATTAAATTAGGACCTACATTCAATGTATTAAGAACAGTATGAAGAAAAAACATGCAAAAACTTTGAACAGGGCATATGAAAAGGTAAATAACCAGAAGTTTGAAAAATACCAAAAATTTCTCATTGAAAAGGATTTAATTATTAGGCAGTGTGTTACATATAAACAAAGAGTATAACAAAGGTTGAACAATCTAAAATCTGAAGCATACTATAATGCTCGCAAGGAGGAAGGACACCCAATGAATGGAGACCATGTTGTAGATGCAGAGCATATAAGTACAAAATTAGGAGAGATTAAAGATGGGAAAATTGAAAGGGAAAATGGAAAATGTGTACCTTTTGTTGTCACCAAGGGACTTATTAAAAGCCTGGAGTGATGCCTAGGCAACAAGATGAAACAAGAGTCGTCATAGATAAATGACTATGTATGTACACACATACATATCTATCATTAATGTTTGCACAAACATTAATACGGTATTATAAGAAACATTAATTTTCAAGGTATTTGAGAATACATTTTTTTGCTAATGATCTAGCTAAATAGGTTCTTAGAAGCTTAGAACTTTGAACATGAAGGCTCTTTTTTTTAATCATTCATTTTATGCGTGAATGAAGACTACAATTAGCTCATTGGTAGGGACTAAGATGAGACAGAGTTGTTAGGATCATATAAAATATAAGTATTTTAATAAATGTCTTCATAAGAGTTGAATAACGGGTTTGCCAAATGGGGGACAGTAAGGTGCTTGGATTATAGGTTTGATGAAACATTGTTGAAATGTTATTAACTCATTCTATGTTTTGGCAAAATCCAATATTCATTGATAGAGTTTGGGGACTTGGTGTATCCATCCATAATCTTACAATTTTTCAATGAAAAACATGTTTAAAGCTATATTTGTCAAGCTTATAAATATAATACTAACTTAGCCTCTTGAAATAGGCTTTTGTAGTGAACATGTTCTAAAGGTTGCATGTTGCAATAGTTTTGAGAATGTGTTTGAACTTCAAATTATGTATTTTGTCAATTTTATAAATCTAATAATAACTTAACCTCTTTAAATAGGCTTCTTTAGTGAACATGTTGCAATAGTTTTGAGAATGTGTAAGAACTTCAAACTATGGCTGACCAAAAATGGTAGCGGTGGAGTGGAATCTAAACCTATAACATAATCTGGCTAGGGCATATTTATTCTCTAAAAATATAGGCTTGGGCAGGTAATATGAACAACAACCAATGTTAGAAATGAAAATAAAAAATTCCCTAAGCCAACTTGCCTTGATATATGTTAGAAATGGAAATAAAAAATGCCAAGTGAAGAATAAAACGGTGATGACAGAGATGTAAAGAATGGTGAAGAGTGGAGATTGAGTGAAAGGTACCTGGTAAGTTGGATCACTTTTTTATAAGCTTATCTTATTAGAATGAGGGTTGCCTGAAAGGGAACTACAAACAACGGAAGATGCTTTCAGTTAGAGCCAAGGTAAATGTCAAACAAGCATGCAATGTCAGTGACAATTTACAAATGAGCCATCTTGAAAAAATGGAAATAATATATAGCATGAGTTTAACTTACAAGAGATGGCACCATAATGGTATATAGTAATTTGGTGATGGCAAGATAAATAATAGGTTGTAAAGTTCTGATGCCAATAGCTAACAAGATGAGAGGGGGGGTGAATCATACAAACTTAATCTTCCATAAAATCAACAGATTCAACCTCAGTAACTTATACTTCAGCAATATAACCAAAAACTGCTAAACATGATAACTCATAAACACATAATCATCATAACACATATAACACCAGATTTAACGTGGAAACCCAAATAGGGAAAAACCACTGTGGGATTTCGGACCCACTATGAAATATACTCTTCTAGAGTATGCTCAGTTAAAAGCAAATCCTGTTAAAGATTACAAACACATTGCTAGATGTGACCCGGTTAAGGGATTTCCCTCAGATCTGTTAGGATCTTCACTTTGTTAGAAGTGACCTTGTCAAAGGATTTCAAACACTCATTTAGAATGTCACCTTGCTAGAGGATTTACAAATAAGACTGTTAAGTCCACTCGGTTAAGAGGTTTTCTTTCACTTTACAAAATAACAGTAATAAAAATATATCTGCAACTTCACATCTAAAATGCTAAAGCAGATTCTTATTTGCTCAAAACAATCTTGTCATAGGACTTATCTTGTCCCTCTACTGGGCTCCCTACTCTATTAATCAAACAGGTCTTCAAGCTTCTGTGCTCGGTAATCACTATGTAGCATCCCTGTGCTTACACTTGCTCGCATATATTGTTTATCAACAATTCCTTATTTATAAACAATTTGCTAACCGCTGAATCTCCTTGATCACATTTCCCATGATCAATTATAGCCATCAGATCTTCAATCTTGACTAGGTTCAATGTATCCTTCGATCTGAAAACATTTTACCTCGCCTTGGAACTTGCATTCCTTCCTAGGAACTTGTGCTAGGTTATTGCGGTTCAATTTGTGTTGTACATCTTCCTCTTGATTTTCCATTGCCGTAGATCCTTAACAAACTTCATGCGCGACATACCAATCATCTATTCATCTCCAGCTCATCAGCCTCCTTCATTAAATAATGCTTTTATCCATCCAATGCGATCTATCATAACTCGGTTGCAACTTGGTAAATACTAAACTTTACTCGATAGACATTTCGCCTTCATTAATCGATATTGATAACCTTAGGGTTTACCGACTAGGTTCCTTAGAGTTTACCGACTAGGTTCCTTAGGGTTTACCAACTAGGTTCTTTGCTCGGTGACATAGTATAGTATTAACCTTACAATCAACAACATATGTAGGATATCAAAACAATCAAAACAACATGATCTCATCATTGTCTAACTCGGTAATAGTTGCCCATTGAATAACTTATTATTCCCCTTCATTATCACATTCTTTTTGTGTCACTTACCGACATCTTAATTCTCATCAATACATACTTCTCAAGATATGGCAACCTCATACTGAATCAGAAAGTCAATTTCTTGACATCAATGACAAAATAATATTATAAAGACAGTAATCATCCTTCTTCAGTTATATCAATAATCTCCAACAACCTTCTCAATATCCTTATTGAAATGCCAACAATCTCCTTTCTATTGTAATGCTAACAATCTCCCCCTTTGGCATTGATGGCAATACCAACTTGTAAATGGTAATACCAACAAGATATTCAAATTGATTTGGATTCAGATTGTTGTGGAGACTTCTCCTGTTATCCTCGAGTTGTTTTCTTCTTCTGAAGTCTTCTAGGCTTTCTCCCTCTTTCATGAGTCTTCTGAGCTGTTATCTTGCATTTTAATCTTCTCCCTTTTTCAGTAATCTTCTCCCCCTGTCATTAGTCTTCTATTATATTCTTCATTTTAGGGCTTTACTATTTAGTCTACCATTTAGTCTTCTCCCCCTTTGACAACAATGCCAAAAAGTAAAAGAACTAAATCATGAACTCTTCTGTTGTGAAGTGTTTTGCCTTGCTATGTTATACATGTATCATCTTAGTCTCGGTCAGAGCAACTTGTCTCTATTCACTATATCCTGCACACCTTTAGAAAACTTCCTAAAGTGCGTAAATCAGCATCAATCCACACATAATATTTTGTAGATTCATCGAATTGATGCTTTCACCGAACTCTGTCAGTGAATAGAAGATAGGGGTAGGACCCCTAACTTGCTTCTGAGATACTCAAAAGTGTCCCTTGGTAGTGGCTTTGTGAAGATGTCTTCTATTTGCTCCTTTGAACTGATATATTTCAGCACAACTTTCTTCTCTTGAACTTCTTCTATGAGATAATGATACTTTATAGAGATATGTTTTGTCTTAGAGTGCATTACCGGATTTTTTGAAATGTTAATGGCACTAGTATTATCACAGAATATAGTTACTGGCTCGGTAACTTTCTCATTTATACCTTCCAATAGTTGTTTGATCCATGCAATATTGGTACAATTCAATGCTGCAGCGACATATTCAGCTTCTGTTGTTGATTGTGAAATGCATCCTTGTTTCTTGCTAAGCCAACTTACTAGTCTATCACCCAGAAAGAAAGCTCCACCACTTGTGCTTTTCCTGTCATCAATGTTTCCTGCCCAATCAGCATCAGTATAAACTTTGAAATCAAGATCATTCCTCTTTTCATATACTAAGCCATAATCTTCAGTGCCTCTCAGGTATCTAAAAATTCTCTTGATTGCTATCATATGGGTTTCTTTGGGATCTGCAGAAAATCTTGCAACAATACCTACTGCATGTGCTATATCTGGTCTACTATGCACAACATATTATAACTTTCCAATCATAGATCGGTAAAGTGTCTCATCAACAGATGCAGATTCATCATTCTTTGATATTTTACAGTTAGTAGTCATAGGAGTACTTATAGGTTTAGAATCCTCCATTCCAAATTTCTTCAAAATTTCCTTTATGTACTTGGATTGAGTAATGAAAATCTCATCTTTCATTTGCAGTATCTGTAAACCTATAAAATACTTTATCTCACCAATTAATGACATCTCAAATTCTTTGCACATTTCATTTCCAAAGTTCTTGCATAAGGAGTCATTACCACAAAAAATAATATGATCAACAAATATGGCTGAGATCAGTATTCCATTGTCCTCATCATTCTTCATGTACATATTGTTGTTTTCACTTGTCCTTATAAATCCAATCTTGATCAAATAAGAGTGCAGTCTTTCATACCATGCTCTAGGTGCTTGTTTCAAACCATATAAAGCTTTGTTTAATTTACATACCTGATCTTTACTCCCGTCTTCAACAAATCCTTCAGGTTGTTCAATATAAACTTCTTTTTCAAGTATACCATTCAAAATTGCAGATTTAACATCCATTTGATATACCTTGAAATTTTTGAAAGCAGCATATGCCAACAATGTTCTTACTCCCTCAAGTCTAGCCACAGGTGCAAAAGTCTCACCATAATCTATTCCTTCTTCTTGAGCATAACCTTTGCAAACTAGTCTTGCTTTGTTGTGAATGACCTCACCTTTTTCATTTAGCTTGTTTCTGAAAATCCACTTTGTACCGATTACATTTTTGTCCTTCGGTCTTGGGACCAGTGTCCATGTGTCATTCTTCTTGATTTGATCAATCTCTTCTGTCATAGCATTTACCCAATCTTCATTGTTAAATGCCTCTTTTACTATTCTCGGTTCAAATTCGGATATCAGACATGTGTTCTGTCTCAGTTTGTTCCTTGTCATCACTGGATCATCCTTATCTCCTATAATCTGACTTGATGCATGATGTCTTCTGACATATTTGGCTAATATAGGCTCGGTAGGCTTTGTATGATCTTCTTCATCACTCGGTAACTGGATATTCTTTTCATTTTCTTCAGTAACTCTCTCGGTAGGATTTCTCGGTTGAACATAAACAAATTCTTCATAATTTTCTGGTTCTTTGGAATTTCCTTCATCATTTCTTTCTACAAATTCATCAATTTTCACATTTGCACTTTCTACTATTTTGTTAGATGATTTGATCAGACATTTAAATGCTTTACTTCTAGAAGAATAACATAGAAATGTTCCTTCTTCACTTTTCTGGTCAAACTTTCCATTTCTGTCATCTTTGTGTACATAGCATCTACTTCCAAAGATTTTAAAATAACTTACATTAGGTTTCTTGTCATACCAGATTTCATATGGTGTTTTCATAGTTCCTTTCTTTAGTTGTACTCGGTTCAGGGTGTAAACTGCAATGCTTATTGCTTCTCTCCAAAATGTTTGAGGTACCCTCTTTTCTATCATCAGGGTTCTGGCACAATCTACAATTGATCTGTTTCTTCTCTCAGCTATCACATTTTGTTGGGATGTTCTCGGTGCAGACACTTGCCTTTTTATACCATGATCATTGCAGAATAAGTTAAATTCATCAGAAGTGAATTCTCCTCCTTTATCAGATCTAAGACATTTCGGTTGTCTTCCTGTTTCATTTTCAACTCTTGCCTTGTACCATTTAAACATTTGAAAAGCTTCTAATTTTTCTTTTAAAAACATAACTGACATCATCCTTGAGTAATCATCCATAAATAATATGAAATATTTATCACATAATAACTCTGAACTTTCATAGGACCACAAAGATCAGTGTGTACTAGATCTAAAATTCCTTTAGAAGTGTAGGACTTACTTGTAAAGCTTGATCTTGTCATCTTACCCATCTGGCATCCTCGACACATAGCATTCTCAGGTTTTTCTAGGCTCGATAGACCTCTTACTCGGTGCTTCTTACTTATTTTGATCAGATTATCAAAATTTACATGACAAAACCTTTTATGCCATAACAAGGTATCTTCTATTTTTGCATATAGACATTTGTTCCGAGTTGAGTCAAGATGAAATGTATTACCTTTTGTTTGTGTCCCGGTAGCAACCAACTTTCCATGTTTGTTATGAACTTTGACACATCCCTTTTGGAATTCTATTCGATATCCTGTATTGTTTAGTTGTGCTACACTCAACAAATTGTATTTCAAACCTTCGACCCAGTATACATCATCACATTTAGCATTGTCAAGAAGTGTTATAGATCCTTTACCTTTCACTAGACATGGTGCATCATTACCAAATCTTACGTAACCTCCATCATAATCTTCTAATTTAACAAACTTGTGTTTATCACCGATCATGTGATGTGAGCATCCACTATCTATGATCCAAGAATCATTATTATTTATGTGAGATATTAGGGCTTTTTCTTCATACCTTTCTTCATCTGATCCATCTTTAATAGCCACATAAACAACTTCCTCTTTATCAGTTTCATTAGATTTATCATCGTTGGATTCCTCATCAGCTACTAGGCATCTCCTTCTGTCTCGGTGTCCTCTGTATTGGTTGTCTTTCTGCTTGTTATCTCGGTATTCTCTCTTTTCACTAGATTCTTTGTTAGGGCAGTTAGAAGCCATATGTCCTATTTTATCACAATTGAAACATTTTAGAGGTAGCTTTCCTTTATACTTACCTTTTCCTCTCGGTAACCTCCTGGCTAATAATGCTTCAAACTCTTCTTGCTTTTTGATTTCTTCATACAGTTTGTGCACTTCTTCCATGTTCTTATGAAATCTTTCACTTGCTCCACTGTGATTCCCTTCAAAATACTTACTCATTCTATTATTGTAATCATCAGATTCACCAATATGAAAAGAACTGAATGCAGATTCTACTTTATTTACCGAAGACCCACTGTTATCAAAATTAATTAACTCAAATGCATGTAGCTTACCAATAGTAGCATCCAAAGAAACTGGCATATTTGGTACAGACCTTAGTTCATTGATTGCAGAGACTCGGATTGCATAAGCAGGTAGAAGGGTTCTAAGCAACTTACTTGTTACATCCTTTTCTTCAATAGTTCCTCCTGCTCCTTTGATTTGATTGACAGTCTCCTTTAACCTTGTACTATATTGGGTTATGTTCTCACCTTCATTCATTCTCATGGATTCAAGTTGACCTCTTAGACTATCTACTTTTTCTCTCTGAACATGTTCATCACCGCCATACATAGATATGAGCTTGGTCCACATTGCTTTTGCATCATTACAGCCTTCTAGATCATTAAACTCTGATTCGGTCAATGCTGATGTTATTTCAATCATAGCTTGAATATGTTCTTGCTTTGCCTTTATCTCCTCCAAGGTCATCGGGTTGGTGCTTGGTGGTATGTAATCATTCTCCAAATAATATGTTGCATATTCTCCAATTCTTGATAAGTGCAGCTTCATCCTTTTCTGCCATGTGGAGAAACTTGACTTGTTCAACTTTGGTGCATCCCTTTTATACATCTTCGGATCTTTGCCTCAAGTACCTTTAAACTTTTCTTCTAGAGTCCAAAGCTCTGATACCAATTGTAAAGTTTTGATGCCAATAGCTAACAAGATGAGGGGGGGGTGAATCATAAAAACTTAATCTTCCATAAAATCAACAGATTCAACCTCGGTAACTTATAGTTCAACAATATAACCAAAAAATGCTAAACATGCTAACTAATAAACACATAATCATCATAACACATATAACACCCGATTTAACGTGGAAACCCAAATAGGGAAAAACCACTATGGTATTTCGGACCCACTAAGAAATATACTCTTCTAGAGTATGCTCGGTTAAAAGCAAATCCTGTTAAAGATTACAAACACATTGCTAGATGTGACCCGGTTAAGGGATTTCCCTCAGATCTGTTAGGATCTTCACTTTGTTAGAAGTGACCTTGTCAAAGGATTTCATACACTCATTTAGAATGTCACCTTGCTAGAGGATTTACAAATAAGATTGTTAAGTCCACTTGGTTAAGAGATTTTCTGTCACTTTACAAAATAACAGTAATAAAAATATATCTACAACTTCACATCTAAATTGCTAAAGCAGATTCTTATTTGCTCAAAACAATCTTGTCATAGGACTTATCTTGTCCTTCTGATGGGCTCCCTACTCTATTAATCAAACAGATCTTCAAGCTTCTGTGCTCAGTAATCACTATGTAGCATCCTTGTGCTTACACTTGCCCGCATACATTGTTTATCAACAATTCCTTATTTATAAACAATTTGCTAACCGCTGAATCTCCTTGATCACATTTCTCATGATCAATTATAGCCATCAAATCTTCAATCTTGACTAGGTTCAATGTATCCTTCAATCTGAAAATGTTTTACCTCGCCTTGGAACTTGCATTCCTTCCTAGGAGCTTGTGCTAGGTTATTGCGGTTCAATCTGTGCTATAGATCTTCCTCTTTATTTTCCATTGCCGTAGATCCTTAACAAACTTCATGCGCAACATACCAATCATCTATTCATCTCCAGCTCATCAGCCTCCTTCATTAAATAATGCTTTTATCCATCCAATGCGATCTGTCATAACTCGGTTGCAACTCGGTAAATACTAAACTTTACTCGGTAGACATTTCACCTTCATTAACCGATATCGATAACCTTAGGGTTTACCGACTAGGTTCTTTGCTCGGTGACATAGTATAGTATTAACCTTACAATCAACAACATATGTAGGATATCAAAACAATCAAAACAACATGATCTCATCATTTTCTAACTTGGTAATAGTTTCCCATTGAATATCTTATTATTCCCCTTCATTATCATATTCTTTCTGTGTCACTTACCGACATCTTAATTCTCATCAATAAATACTTCTCAAGATATGGCAACCTCATACTGAATCAGAAAGTCAATTTCTTGACATCAATGACAAAATAATATTATAAAGACAGTAATCATCCTTCTTCAGTTATATCAATAATCTCCAACAACCTTCTCAATATCCTTATTGAAATCCCAACAATCTCCTTTCTATTGTAATGCCAACATATGTGTCTGTCAACACCTATAACAAAAGCTAATTTGTCAATATACAAATATTTATTAATCAATGTAATAGGAAAACTATAGAAATGTCTGGAAGGAAACAACAACATACCTGTGATATATGTGTTGGCAAGTCAAAACAAATGCAGTGGCAAGAGAGTGGTATTTCAACTGAAGCTTCTAAAAATAGATATGTTTGTAGGGTGGGAGGAACTTTTTAAGGGTAACAATTTTGTGCTTGGGACATAAAATATAGAAAATAATAGTTAATTCATACTTACAAAGGATGCAGGCAAAACAATAAAATTTAGTTTGTTACAGCTGGGAAAAATAAAAGAAATGTGTTAATAAGTGTATTAAGAGCCATAGTGTGAATTTGTAAGAAAGTATGCATAAATGAATTGTAATCCAACACCATGTAGTTGCACCATAGAAAGCTTCTATTAGCAAGATATGGATTGAATTGATGTTTGACCTCAATAAGATTCTAGAACTGTTCAACCCAAGAAAGGTTTATAGGCTAAGAAAGTCATTCTTTCACACAAAATCTGCTCACATTTGCCTAAAATTGTAAAAATGCATTGCAATGCAGATTTTATTGGATTTTACCATCTAGATCTCATGCCTTACCATCTTATGAGAAGATTATCCATGCTTAATCTACAGTCAATGCCTCTGTGTATTGGTTGTACCAAATAAGATAAGCTTTAATAATTGACAGTTTATGCCAAAACCTCAAATGAAATCTTCTTGTATGAAAAGTTTTCAAGGTTGGTCTCCACTCAATGCCATGTGTATTGACTACCTCATATAAGCTAAGCTTTCATAAATATTGGCAGATTAGTCAGTGGTTCCCACAAAATCTATGAAAACTAAGGTTATTTGTCAAAAAAATACATTTGAATGAAGCTCTTACAAGAAACTCAATTATAATTTTTATGCCTTTCCACATCATAAATAGGGATCAATTTGCAAACAATATACACCAATATGACTATACAAATGCACTGCCATAAAGATTTTATTAGGTACTCTCATCTAAATTCCAACCCTTATCATTTTATAAGAAGGGTTTTCACACTTGGTCCACTCAATCCATGTGTGTATTACTTTCCCCAAGTTAACTAAGCTTACATAAATGGTACACAGGGTATATGTACAAACTAGTCTAATTTTGAAGAAAACATATTTTGATATATAAGAAAATAGAACAACCTAACATTCTACACTTACCCTAATAAGCAAACTATCTACCAAAATATATTGGGTTGAAACTGAAGTCTAGATTATGGAACATAAACTTAAGATTCAATATTGCCCAAGTTGAAGTCTAGGCAATATAATTCATTTGTCAAAAATGATGAGATTGCCTTTAGACATCATTAGAATATCCTTATGGCTTACTCATTTCAATTGATCAAAATGCCCATAATGATGTTGGTCCTGGGTGTGCACCTATAATATCTGATAAGAGTATCTTTCTTTCAGATACTTTAAACAATTAGCTATTTCCTCTGTAAGTAGATAAACAACAAGGCATCCATGGCACCCAAAACTTTATCAATTTATCGAAGTTCTTTTTCAAACATTTTTAGGCGTAGACATAATGCAATGTTATGTTGATCAAAATATTTGTCAAAATTCTCACAATCTTTGAATGGTATAAATTGTATTGTTATGCATTTAAGGCATATTGTGAAGAAACAAACATATAAAGCCTAAAACATGTACCTAAGATGTAGATTTCAAAATTCTTATGTTTCAAAACTAAAATGATTTAGGTTGAGCTCAAGTTAGCAATCTCAGCTATCAAACTTGGCATCCAACACACCTGTTTTAAATTAAACTTATCTAATATGTATCGACTATTAAATAAAAAACAAACAAAATGGATTTGGAAATAAATGAACTTACAAGGCAGAAGTAACGAGGATGGGAATATGAAACACCAAACTAAAGAGGACTTAAGATGAATGTGTAACCACATAAACATGTAAGAACATAAATACATGTACATAGACATAAAAATAGTGAACTGTTTCACAAAATGCCTCAAAGAAATTCTTGTTTCCTATAAGACTTCAATATAGTCCAAGAAATCATCAATATATAGTTTCAAGAGAAATTAGAACAATCTCAAATGACTGTCATAGTCCCATGACACATCACAAGCAACCCTCTTTCAAAATTTGTATTAGTAGAATCTTAAAGCATAGATCAATGATTAAGACAGGGGCATGAAAGAGTTGAAAGCTCATATAAAATATAGCGATTTATGCACACCATTTAAATCACAATGAAATGAAGAAGATTAAATATTACAATCCAGCCAAAGGATACTTATGAGACACCAAAAGATGTATAATGACAGGCCATATGGTATTACGAAAAGACACATTTCAAAGCGATAACAAATAGAATACAAAAGTTTGCAACAAACTTGATTATGGCTCACGTGAACAAGGCATTTTATTCAAGCTCAAAGGACTGCTAATCTATGAGGAAAAGGACAGATTTGGTGTGAGGATTGCAGGCATATCACAAGGGAACAAACCTAGGACAGTGTCCTTATTTTGCATAATACATGTACATCAACGTACATCAATAAATGAGGACTGTATACAATGACAATACAAGCCCACAAAAGAAGTTTTCTTTTACATCATAGAGGAAAGAGAGGGCTTATATTCAAGGAAGAGATGCAGTTTACTAGACCATAGCAGCCATTTGGAGTAGTCCATAGAAGAGTAGAAATCAAAAATAGATCACCGAGTCAAAAGCATGGAGTCATGAGGTGAAGAGACATGTATGAACTTGCGATATACAAGGGTTTCATATCAGTTTTAGGAAGAGATGAAGTTTGTTAAGCTTGAACAAAATATAGTCAAATGCAAACTAAACATCTTACCAGCCAAATATCTGAGCAGGGTTTTTTGAGTTTAAATCACTGTCAACTGCAATTCAATAAATCTCATTTTTGAAATAGAACCCTAAATTATTGATGGTTTCGAAAACTCAATTCCCTTTTAAAAATCCCCAAACTGCACTTGTCTATCAATACCTTAATCAACCCAATCAATGACATCTGATAAAGCAATGCACAGTTTAACTATAATACAGAGAAATGAATCAATGACATCTAATAAAACAATGCAAATTTTAACCATAATATAGAGAAATGCAATCTTTTCATCCCATTAATATTCTGCTTAAAACTCTTGTGAGAAAATTAGCAATAATACCGAATTCAATAAACCTTCTTATTGTATTCTGCAACCAAAAAATAGGGCCTTGATTGGGCAAGAATCATGAAAACACACTAACACTCGTGCAGTTGTCCATGAACACGGTTTGAAAAAAAGGCACATAGATTGTACAAATTCCAAAAGCGGAAACATTGAGAATCAAAGAAAATTCACTTTGCCCTTGCTGCAGATATCCATGCCTGATCCTTCGATCCTGCATCAAACATAATCCAGTCAAAACATGAAATATAAATCAAGAAAACCAAGAAATGGGAAAGACCTTAGTTGTTGTCTGAAAACCCATGGTTTCAAAATTCCCATGCGATAGAGAAATGACAAATTGAAATATTTTTCTCTTAAGTTGGGCTTCACAGTGCCTCCTTCGTGCCCTACCTTCTCAAAAAATCTAGAGACATTTTTTCGGGAGCAGATAGCCATAAAACCTCTCAGTGCAACAAATAACAAAACCACTCTAGAGGTTAGTTTTCCAACCCACAAACATGTAGTATAACAACCTTGCTGCTAATAACTCCTTAAACTCTCATTGCTACGATGAAACTGTTGCAAACAACACCTACCTTCAAAAAAGAAATCACTAATATTATAAATAGAAAAGGTACGTTACATCGACATCAATGCCATTAAATGTCATTGATTGTCTGCCTTGTCTATTTGCCAGTGCAATGCATTTATTTCCCAAGGCAAGCAATTTCGCTGTCCATTTTCATGCCACTAGAAACTTCTCTGAGATGCGTGCAGGGGACACACGACATCATCTCCACCTAACAACGAAAAATGCCACGCATCGTTCGCCGGAAAAAATGATCGGTCGCCACAAATCGTCAATGGTTGGATTGTCTTACACTTCGGCAGGAAAAAGCCCCCACTAAAAGCCTATCGACTTAATTAATTTAGTATTCATATAGGTCTAAAAAATATAAGCTTCCTTTTTTCCTATAAAAATGTACAGTTTTTTATTCTCAAAAGTGGTTGTGTGTTTTAAAAATCGAATACACTAGACTCGATAAGATCAACTACTATTGTATGTCTCCAAAATGCAAGCATGATTTCCTTTATCCATGTAATTGTGCAAAGAGCACATCTATCACTTTTACCACTTCTTTTGGGTTCACTTTAACAATGTTGTCCCTAAAGAAATGAATAGTCTACAAGAAGCATGATTTTTGCACTCATATACAAAGACTAGTCTTGATCCCAAGTTTTTCATTCACCTACCCAAGTCAACTCTATGTGTACAAATTAGTGAGACAAAATGAACTTGGTTCAAATATACAATGTTAAAATAACTCTAAAATATTTTAAATTGAGCTCAAGCCAATCCCTTTTGTACTAGTTGCTACTTGTTAATTAAAGTGAAACATTTAGATATACATACTAAGGTGTTGTATAAAAGGATGGAATGTCATGCCCCACCTTTCTCAAGGTGGAAACACTACATAAATTAAACTCAACTACATTTTTTTGCTAAAATAATTAGGTGAAGCCTCAAATAAACAATACTCAAATATAAATCAAATTTAAAATATCTTAAATCTAGAGTTATTCGTTCCCAAAGAGGAACTACTAACGTGATCAACATGATGTGGCTAGAATGTCATATTTGAAAATTAATTTAATTAGCTTTAATGATTAAATACATTAACGCAGAATATATATTAATTTAATCATTAAATTTCAAAAGGTCCAACCTAGATAATTTTCGCCCCTCCCCTAAGATTAATATATCCAACTATTATTACGCCGTACCAAAATTTAAGTGAATGTCCATTAATAAAATATCTTAAGATTTAACTATAAATTTAAATATTACAACCATTATTGGAAACCCCAAAAAGGGTCATTTAGATTTGATTTTATTAAACTCTATTACCCTTCATTTAATTTTCATTTAATTATTGGTTTAGAATTTCCTCAAACTAGACTCGTGTAAGTTTTAATTTAATATTCCCCTTTAAGTTAATTTTAAGTGCACTAAGTGAAGGGTGCCTAACATCATGGACCCCCACCATGATGCTAAATGTAATTAATTAAATTTAACCCCATTTAAGATTTTCCAGCCCCAACCCTAATAAGTTGTGCATTGAATCCCATCCATTGGATAGATTCAATCTCAACCATTGGATTCTAGGGCTCCATAAGTAACCTAAAATCAAAATAAGGTGAAAGAAAGGGGATTCAAACCCTATTCTTCCATTTTCCTCCAGCAATTTTTTTTTCCATGGAGGCCATGATTGAAGAGCTTTAGAGGCTTGGTGGCTTCGCAGAGGTTTAACCTAGTTTTGCCTCTCTCTGTGGTTATTGTTAATAGAGTCGTTTACTTTTTTTTCAAATGGAGTCTTCTTATGCAAATCTGATTTTTTGTTGCAAGTGTGATCTTGGTGTCAAGAAAAACCCAGAGAAGGGTTTTCAGGGATCTAGGGGTCTTAACCTACTGTAGGATTTAGGTTATTATTCTTTTTTATCTAGTGTTTAATAAATATATACATATAAATAAAAAAAATTCCCCACAAGTTGGGGCTCTATGAGTGGGAGGAGGAAAAAGGGAGTCACAATGTTGTGCACCCCACATGGTGTGTGCATTCACTACACACCCCATATGGTGTACGTAGTACTATGCTGACCTTATGGTGCATGCAAGCTATGCCACCATGTGGTGGGACTGTTGTGACCTTTTTGTATAAATTAAAAAAAGATGAAAATAAATGTATATATGTTCACTAGGTGGTACATGTGTGTGTATTTTTATGACCAATATTCCCCTTATTCAAAAACAAAATACACCAGAAGGTATATACATGTGTATATACATACAATCATGTATATACGTATATATTATTATGTATATTTATTTATACATACAATCATGTATGTACGTACATACTATTATGTGTGTATACTTCTCTATCTAGGATTTACATGTATAAGAATGAAAGCATATACATACATACATATTGTAGCATCGTAAATTGTCACCGAGCCAATTTACACCTCATGTTTGTTCCCTTGCTTTATCATGTCTCCTTCTCATCACTTATCTAGGTTCGTTCAGTACATGAACTCCAATTTTGATGCCATGTACATCCACCAATTGATTTCCTAAAGGGGTACCTTCTCCTTGGGACTAAATCAAGGTCCCTGACAAAGAAGGATCATGGCACTCTTAGTTGGGCCCTATCTCGCTAGCGGGAAATTAACTTTGTGGCTTTGCATGACCATTGGAGGTCATCCTAATCGGTAAATGATGTAGATACCCTATATAAAGACATTTGATCAACCTAATTTCATAACAAGTATCATAAGTGCTAGACCTAAAGCATCCATGCATCTTTGAAGCATTCATCATCAAGTATTTTCAAAGGACTTCAAGACTACATGTTCTTCATTTAAGCATTATGAAGTAAAATTACATCATTTACATGCAAGCATGTGTGTGTGATTAGGGTTTTGTCATGTTCATGTCATTTCATACAACATATGTGACTACATTCAAGAAGCAAAGCATCATCATCAACAATTGCAGATTTGAGGTATATCTTTCCATTATTGATTTTAGTATTTTTAATATTTCATTCAAGGTTAATTCCTAAACCGGGTGTTAAAGTTGTGAAATACAACCTCACAGAACCCAGTGAACACCTGTATGCAAATAACCTATCACAACATTGGAAGATTCACATAAAACACAAAGATTGCTTTGAAAACCTAGAGAAAAAGAATGCAATAATGATAATCAAATTAATGAATTACAAAAGGGATCAATGCTTATAAAAGGAGATCAAACCTAAAAAGGAAAACCCTAAAAGCAATTAATAATTTATTAATATTTCTAAGTTTATCTTCCTAAATCTACCTTAAGTGAAATAGAGAAAAAGTGACTTAATTATCAAATCAATACAATTTAATTAATTAAGTAAACTAATACCTTTACTCTAACACCCCCCCTTAAGATGAAGATAGGGAGAAGCTAAAAAATAAATAAGGACTAGATGCATGAAAGCCAAAATGGGTCCTGACAACAAGGCCTGATAAGGTACCCAAGTACAATGAAATCTCTATAAAATGGAGAAAAAGAAGAAAACCCTATGGGACCAAAACTCCTCTCCAAGAAGAGATGAAAGCTCAAGTAAAGGACTAAGAAGCCTCCAAACAAGATTGTTCCAAAAGATAGGAACAAAAGATGAGCAAGAAGAATCACTTAAGCATGAAGAAGCTGTAAACTTTATCGTAGAATGACTGCTAAGATGCTGAAATAAGAACCTCCTTTGAAACAAAAGATGGTCAGGATCAAGAAGACATGAATCTGCATGAGTGCCCACAATGACACTACTTGAATCTGAATCAGATGGGAAACACAGGCAAAACATTTGGAACCTGAAGATACAGATGGCACAAGTACCAACAGTCTAAAGAACTGATCAAATGAAAAATGGAAGGTCGCCTCCAGAAAATAGGAATGCAAGAGTGTCCATATGGTAAGTATTCCATCTCACCAAAATGCATGGGTAACCAGCCGCTACATCCGCCTATTACATAGGAACAAATACTAAATACATAGCTCACTCTAACGCGAAAGCAAGGAAGCATTACCACCAACAGTAGAAACCCCCCCATAATGATGACAAGGGAGAGGTATGATAGGTACACTGAATCTGAAAGCCATAATGTAGAGCATGAAGAAGAACCAAGAACGTCTGACCGTGCAAACATGAAAGTACAAGAAAATACAAAGGGTGTACAAACTAAGGCACACACACATGAGAAAGGTATGAAGGCAAACAAAGGCAAACATCAAACCCCCATGGCACTTTATATCATAGTGTGAGTACAATAAGACACAAAACTGATGTGCGAGATCCCATAATACATGTACAATACATAGGCACTTTATCTCAGTGCGATTACAAAATCATAAGTGCTTACAATGAAAGCTCATAATGTCAAAAAAAAGACATAAGACTGGAAATACATTAAGAAAAACCAAAAAAAAGTCATCCCACGCAAACGAGAAGTTTCCACGATGTCATATGTCCAAGTAATTCACCAGAGTGTGAAAACACAAAAAGTAATAAAATATACCTAGAGTAAAATCTAGAAAAAAGTGCATGGATGGTTGTGAATATCTCAGAAACACTGTCCCAATGCCATTGGAATCACACAAATCGGAGAAACTGACGAAAAGTTATGAGCTCGGGACTTAAAACATCACCTCCAACTTCAAATGGCTATAAAATACACTAGCAGAAAAACCAGGTGATGAAACCTACATATCTGGAAAGTAGATGAAACCAATTTTTTGATGATATCTTGTTTGCCAAAAAACGATATCGTATGCCCAAGTTATGGCCAAAAGAAAAGAAAAAACCCTCTTTTAGGGCACAAAGAGGGTCACAGGGGGGCATGCAAGCCATCCATACTGCTGACTGTACTGCTAACGTCAGCATGATGTCATGTTGATGTCAGCGTTGATGCAATGTACTTTTGCTGCAAAGGGTTGACTTTTTTCAATTAAAAAAAATCTTTTAACAACATGCACCAACTTGATTTTTAAATTTTTTTTTTAAAAACCTAGCAATCAAATTTTATTTTTTTTACTAGCGAGTTGATTTTTTTTTTTAAAATATTTCTGACAAGGGTGCAGGTATGGTCATACAAATTTTTGTGTCTCGAAAAATGTGCCAATAAAAAACATGTCCCAGATGCGCCTTTCACCGAAAATAGGCAAATTATATATCAAAATTCATGGAATCGGCCTTCTAAATCCACCTTGAGGTCCTTTTGGGACCAAATTGCTCCGAAAAATAGGTGCCCCCTAGATCACAAAAAAAGATGAGTCTTCAAACCCTCACAGATCTGGCCCCGTGAATCAAAAATTGACAAACAAAAGGTCAATCTTAACTATTTCCCACGTGCGGATTCAATGGTGAGGTTCAAATCAACCCAAATTGCATAGAAGATTTGCTCTAGTAGAATCTCCCAATCAGAAGAACAAGAAAGCCTCAAGTCTGAAGCTTTGATAGCATGTAAAAGTTGTAGAATACAACCTGACAGAACCCAGTGAACACCTGTATGCAAATAACATGTCACAACATTAGACAATTTACACAAAAAACAAAGATTGCTTTGAAAACCAAGAGCAAAAGAATGCAATAATGATAATCAGATATGCAATAATGATAATCAGATTAATGAATTACAAAAGGGATAAATCCTTATAAAAGGATATCAAACCTAAAAAGGAAAACCCTAAAAGAAATTAATAATTAATAATAAATTAATTATTAATATTCCTAAGTTTAGCTTCCTAAATTTAGATTAAGTGAAATAGAGAAAAGGTGACTTAATTATTAAATCAATATGATTTAATTGAATAAGTAAACTAATACCTTTACTCTAACACTGGGGTTTGACTTAAGCAAACCCCTATCCCCAACAATTTCCCTCTTCTTTCTATGTGTAGGAAATAGGTGCAAAGCTGCAATTTTCAGAATCACCATTATTCACAGAGACGAATAAGTTCTCCTTTGGATGACGAAAAGTGTGGAGGACCAAAGCGACATGCATTTCGGTATCGACAATTAAGGTCGACCTTCTGGGAATAGAAGCAAACACTCACATATTTCTCAAATCCAAGTTTGTGGCTCTATTTGACGATTGTAGCTCACTCTTGATACATTCTTTAATTTCAGCATATTTACCCTAATTTCAGCATTTCCACAATTCAACTTAAAAAAGGGTATCAAATTCTAATCCAGTGAATCCAATAAGAATTCTCAGCCCTATCCTTGTTGATTTGAGGCTAGAGCTATTGGGTTCACCCCTTTAATGTAGTGGTCCCTAAGAAAAAATCAAGGGGTTTACTACATCATTTAGTACAACCCTAATTTTTCACCATTACACATACATACATATATGCACATGTATGTGTATGTGTATGTGTATGTGTATGTGTATGTGTATGTGTATGTGTATGTGTATGTGTGTGTGTCCGTGTGTGTATGTGTATGTGTATGTGTATGTGTATGTGTATATACATATACATATACGTATATTTTTGTATACACACACACACACATGTACATACATATTTATACATACACATATACATGCATATATACATATATACATGTCTACATATCTACATACACATATATATACATATAGAGACACACACACACATATATACACATATGTATATACATCTATATACATATACATATGTATATACATGCATATACATATACATATTTATATACATGCATATAGATATACATATACTATATACATATACATATAGGTATATATATAGGTATATGTGTGTGTATACATGCGCTTAGGTTATTTGTAAGGTCTAAATACACAGCTAAATTTGTATTTATAGGTCTATACATTTTCAAATCTATATTCATTAATTCATGTATACACATAACTGTATTGAAACATATAAGAAAACCTTATCAGAAAAAGAGTGAATAAAACTTAGTATGTCTATGTTTTTATAATAATATCCATTTACAAAATAGTAATAAATTCAATCACTTAACAACAATGAAACAAAATATCTTGTTGTAGTATTGAGCTACTTAAATATTCCAGTATTATAAAAAAAAATCAACCACATATACACAATAAAATGTTGTTTCATATGCATCCTAGGTAATTTCCTTTCTAATCATATTATAATTCTACTAGTCCTTTCTCTAATAAAACAACAAATCATTGAAGGAGAAATAAAGAGGTAACTATTTTCATTTTTTTCTTTCTTTATACAAATTTTCAAGAATAAAAGAAAACATTCTATCAACTTTTAAGAGATAAAGATAGGGTCCACCACAAAAAAAAAATTATGTTAAACTAGAAAATCCATTTTCTAATTCCGTTAATAAAAAAAACCTCTAAGCTTTATCTTTTTGCAACAATTTACAATAATGCACACAATCCCACCTATTTCAAATACATTTTCATTAAATTATAGCAAATCTACAAAAAAAAATCTACAAGAACAATGATAACAAATTTATGTACAACACTATACTACTCCATTTAAAAATCTGGCTATAAAGGACCCTTTTGTAAGGAAACTTGCAACCAACTTTATGACAATTTCCCAATAACCTAATTTAGATTTCAACAAAATAAACTCATAAAATCCACATGCAAAGAATAGACAACATACCCATCAAAGATGACACAAGATATATACTGGGAAAACCCTCATGAGGGAAAATCCCAGCCTCCAAAAACATCCATCACCATGTATTATTCAGCAAGCAACATTACAATACAACTATGAAAGCTTCTGAAACCTAGCCATCAACAATCCATCAACAAGCACTCCATGTGAACAAGCATGTAACCACACATCCCATGCCATGCTTCCAACCTCCACAAATGCTAACCTGGCTAACTAACTCAACGGGCTAACCCAAACAACTACCCTTGTGATTGATTTTATAGACATAAGCTCCCATAAACCACTGAGTGGTATTACATCAAAACCATGTGTTAAATAACCCCACCTACCCTCAATTAATATTGGGTACTTTATTTGATTTATTTTCCCCATAATAATATTTACAATAAAATATAATATACAATGTAACAACTCATCAAGTGGTCTCCAAGAATATTCCCCAAGGAATCTTTACATGTTGCACGTCCATCTAGGTGATCCTAGGTGCAACAATAATAAAAAAAAAATACATTACATGTCCATGGGAAATCCGTAATAAATAAAATATTACAATTAAACATTATTATGCAAGGTGTACAACACCTATTTTCCCAACACTTTTAAGACTTTAACTAGAAGTGCATATTGTCTCATAAACTCCCAAGATGGTGAACTCATAGACCTGTCATAATAACATGGTTCAACAGCTATTTTATCTACCAATGGGAGCTCACCTCCTAGCCATAGGAATTTTATCATCCCACCCCTCAAGCTAGGGGACAAGGTCTGACCCAAGTTTTAATACAACACACAAACATAAGAGTGACTATACAAAATTTTCTTCTAACAATTAAATGTTTAAGATTTCACATCATTGGTTGAATACAATACTCCCAACCCTCAAATTTTATCCATCATAAATCATGTTCCATACAAATCTCATCTCCCTTTAGATTATAAACAAGGGATACTCATATCCCAACTCATAAAATTTGGGTACTCATACCCTTATCCAAACACCACATAAATCAGGGTACTCATATCCTTATCCCAACAATACAAGAGTACATCGAAGAAACACACAATGACACACAAAAACACCAGCCCATTTTCACAACACAAGGAAAAACAATACACAAGCATATGATACAATAAGAAAATATAGCATAGTGTCAATAGGGTGGAGACTCCTACTTGGTAATCCTTCAAGTTGATTTTCTCTCCTTCAAGCCTCCTTTCTCCTATCTTCACTTGGTTTCCCTTTATTTTATTCTTCCCCAAATTTTTGAATGCCAAAATTCCCCTCTTCTTCTTCCCCAGTTCATAAATAGAAGAGGAGAAGAGAGGCCTTCATAGGAAAAAGAAGTGACACTTGTCACCTACACTTCCCTTCCATTTCCAAGTGAAGAAGATGGAAAGGATGACGCTTCTTTCCTTTTCCATATTCCACCTATTCCCCAAACTACTTCCTAAAAATCCAAGTGTCCAAGGGATAAGATATGATTGTTTCCCACCTCATGGGAGAGAGGAGAGGTTGGGATTGGATCTTATCCATCCCAACAACCTTAAACCCATAGGTAGCCAGAAATAAAAATTAAAAATACCCATAAAACATAAAAATCAGAAAATAACCCTACCCCCTCCTTGCCCCCCCAAAAAAACACCCCCAACCCCTAGCATAATGACCTAGGGCCCTTACTCCATTACAAAAGGGTGATTTGGAGACCAAGAAGGGCTCTTAAGTGGGTGTATAATTTCCACAATAACTCACATCCACCACAACCAAATTTCACATTCCACATTTATGAAATAAGCACATTTACAACATATTAGATATTCCATAGTCCATCACATGATAATGCAAACACCTGAGATATCCATGAGTAACAAAGAATAAAGAGGTCCACCATATGAGTGCGTAAGGTGAGGAGCATAGTACCAAGAGATACCCACCTATTCTCCAAATGTCTAAAGCATAACATAAAATAGTCCATCATAATATTCATAACATGAAACAACAATAGTCCATAAGACAATGCCTAACACTACATCCCTATCAAATACTATAACTATGATCTAACTAGGGAAGGAACGTGACATTTTCCCCCTTAGGAATGGGCTTCCTCTTGGAAGTTCTCAAATATATGAGGGTATTGGGCCCTCATTTGGGAGGCATCCTCCCATGTAGCTAATGCCTCATCATAGCTATCTCATTGGACCTTTACTTGGTCCAATGTAGGCCTGTGAAGAGCTAGGGATCTTTGTGCCAAGAGTTAGATTGGATCCAATGCTAGTCGATCTCTCTCTTGCACCTATAAGGAAGTCCAATCCCACACATGAGAACTATCATACACATATCACCTCAACACAGAAACATGAAACACATCATGGATGAGTGACAAGTTAGGTGGCAAGGCTAGACGATCAGCTACAAGTTCAATCCTCTTAAGGATAACAAATAGTCCTACAAATCAAGATGTCAGGTTAGAGCCTTTTCCATACACTAATACATTTGGCCTCAAATTCCAACGAGCGTTTCCAACGATCTATAGGATTTATTTTGCTTTGTCGGATTGATTTGCTTTTATTTCAAAAATTGCCCCGTGTTCGTCGAAATTCTGACGTGGTAAAATTTCACGTCGGAATTTGGACTAAAAACCGACGTCTTGAAAATTTCACCTTGGCATTCCGACGAACATGGATTTTACTTGTTGATCGGCATATGTTGGTCTGATGATTTTCACAACCTGTGGATGTCTTCTTACTCATTGGGATAACATAAGGCGATGACCTCTCTTCCTACTGATCTGTGTGAGTTATCTCGCTAGTCTCATCGGCCACCGAGATAGCTTAAAATATGTTCAGGCAATGGGCATGATTTCCCCGATGTCTTTTCCCTCAGCGTAGATCATCCCAATACGTTATGTCTCCTCAGCATAAGATTTGACCCTATATCATCTTAACCTTTGCCAATGCTTTTTACTTTTGCCGATGTCCATCGGGAAAAGTCTTACCGATAGCATCATTGGCTATCAACAATACAAGATCTTTGCTTTGCCGCTAGTGTGTGTTATGCTGATGGACTTCTCCTATGTATTATATCTCGATGACATGCTTCTGGTTGTGTTACCATCAGATTGCCTTTTGCTGATAGTGCAGATTTCGTATTTCACATTGGAATTTCGACGAATACATGGTATTTTAAAAAAGAAGTAATTACGCGCCATCATTATATGCGGGCTCATTAGGGTGCGAAAATTAGGAGGAAGCGGGCATAATTGTTGCAGATAGATGCTAATGAAGAATTCATCTGTGATAATGACAATCGACCTTTTCTTGTTCACAATCCACTCTCTCTTTCTCATGAGTCCCTATTGAGAATCAAACATAAAACCTCTTCCTTGCAAATTCACCACGCATGGGAAGCAACCCATTGGAGCTGGAAACCGTAAACCCCAGGGAATTCATTCTACTTTTACTCACCAAATTCAAATTGAAGAAAATTGCAACAGCATATGGCTGTCACCATTATTGTTACTACCTCTTACCTCATGTGCTTCATGTTGTGTACTGTACAAGAGGTTGGTCCTTTCATTCTCGTCATCAAGATTTTTTTGCAAGTTCCTTTGTTTTCCTTGCATTCTCTTCTTCACTTTGTTTAATGGTATCAACTTTGGCAAAATATGGATCAGCAACCTCCTTAACCTCTCCATTTTGTGGCTGCCAATTAAAAAGACAAGTCGCTGGATATACCAATCGCCCCAGTTATGATTCACTATCTTTTTGTCATCAAAATCTTTAGGTCTTGATTCAGTTATAATTTGATCTTGTGTAATGAGAATCCTAAACAGAAGTCCATAATTGAACATGTTGCTCCTCCCCTTGGTTGTTTCTGACGTTAAACCTCAATTCCTCGGGCCACATACCCCTAAAACATCCACATAATAAGATTAAATGCATCAATAATGAGTAAAACTTAAAATTAGGGCAATTATTAGGGCACAATTGTTGTAGATAGATGCTCGACAACACTGTACAAGAGGTTGGTCCTTTCGTTCTTGTCATCAAGATTTTTTTGCAAGTTCCTTTGCTTTCCTTGTATTCTCTTGTTCACTTTGTTTAATGGTATCCACTTTGGCAAAATATGGATCATCAACCTCCTTAACCTATCCATTTTTTGGTTGCCAGTTATAAAGACAAGTCGCTTCATAGCTTCTAGAGGGGTGAACAATTCTCCACGAATGTAAACCCTTCCAGCCCTCAAAATAACCCTTTGTATGGAAGCAACTTTTCTAGGTCCAAGGCCAGCTACAAATTGCAGAGGAGAAAACATCCATTCATGTGATGCTACCAGGTTTATGTCAACACCAACTTGGTTGGTTACTGTAACCATTACTTGTTCGACAATTCTCTGCAACTGTAAACCCTTCCAGTCCTCAAAATAGCCCTTTGTATGGAAGCAACTTTTATACGATTATTTAGGACTCTATGGGTAGTTGGTTGTACAATTTTCCCCACTGAAAGGGTCTCTTCATTTTTTCCAGTTAGTAGATAAAATTCCTCATCTTGGGATGGCTCTTTATGTCATAGTAGCAAAAAACGTTTGGGGAAAAAATCGGGCAAATCAAAAGTGTTAAGATTTTTTTTGAAAAAATCGGAAAAAAATCGGAAAAAAAATCAGATTTAAAAAAAACATAACAAATTGTAGGCATAGAGACAAAAAATATTTTTTAAAAAAACTTAAGGGCATTTCCATAGCATAGAGATATAAAGAGCAACTAAAATAGAGTTTAACCCATGAATTGTAGAAAATTATTTTTTGTTGTTTGTATTCATATCGCCGATTCAATCTTTATGTCAACAAGAGTTTCCCTCTTTTTATTGGATGTCTGTTGTTCCACACTTCTAGCATACTCATGATGATTATTCTAGAATGTGTTGGGTTACTTTTCTCGGGGAGAAATCAAAAGCTTTTGGGAAATTCAAATTATTCAAGGCACTTGTAGACAATGAAACCAGTAAGAAAATCAAATGTTTAAGATCAGATCAAGGAGGTGAATTTACATCTAAGGAGTTCAATACATTTTTTGAAGTGAATGGAATTAGAAGACAACTATCAGCACCCCGAACACCTCAGCAGAATGGAGTTTTGGAAAGGAAGAATAGAACTATTTTGGATGCAGCTAGAAGCATGATATCAGAAGCAAATCTACATCATGTGTATTGGAGAGAAGCAGTGAATACAACGGTTTACACTTTTAATAGAGTTCACATCAAAGGTGAAACCGGTAAGACACCCTATGAATTATGGTTTGGTAATATTCTTACTCTTAAGTACTTTAGAATATTTGGAAGCAAATTTTACATTAGGAGAGATGAGTATATTGGTAAATTTGTTTCTAGAAGTGATGAAGGAATATTTCTTGGTTATTCATCTAAGAGCAAAGCATATAGATGTTTTAATAAAAGATTGCAGAAAATCATTGAGAGTGCAAATGTGAAGATAGATGAACAATTTAGAGGAAATTTGAGGTCTATGGATTCTAAACCAGCAGTTGAGATGATCATAAATAAACCTATACAGAATGCACCGGCACAAAATATTGATCCAGTCACACCGACATCATCAAAGAATTCTACAATGACTGGAGAACAACAACAAGTGAACACCCCCAGGTATGTAAGACTAAATCACTTTGAAAGCCAGATAATTGAGAATAAGTATCAAGGAGTTATGACAAGAGGAAGACTGGTAAATGAAGAGGTATGTTTGATTTCTCAAATTGAACCAGCATCTGTCATTGAAGCATGTGAAGATAAACATTGGATTAAAGCTATGGAAGATGAATTGGAACAAATTGAAAAGAACAATACATGGACATTGGTTCCCCGACCTAAAAATAAAAATATAATTGGAACTAAATGGGTATTCAGAAATAAAATTAATGAAGATGGTAAGGTAATTAGAAACAAAGCAAGATTAGTGTGTAAAGGTTATTGATAGAAAGAGGGAATTGATTACAATGAAACCTTTGCACCGGTAGCTAGAATTGAGGCAGTCAGATTATTTCTTGCATTTGCAACACACAAGAACTATAAAGTATATCAAATGGATGTAAAATGTGCATTTCTAAATGGTGATCTTGAAGAGGAAGTTTACATTGAACAACCTGATTGATTTTCATTGACAAATGATAAAGATATGGTTTGTAGATTAAGAAAAGCTTTATATGGATTAAAGCAAGCTACTAGAGCTTGGTATGCTAGATTGGACAAATATCTTTTGAAGCTTGGTTACACTAAAGGTAATGCTGACAACACCTTATATTTAAAAGTGACTAATGAAGACATCTTGGTTATTGAAGTTTTTGTTGATGACGTCATTTTTGGAGGAGAAGATGGATTGTGTAAAGACTTTTCTAATAAGATGCAGGAAGAATTTGAAATGTCTATGATTGGGAAGATAAAATTCTTTTTAGGATTGCAGATTTCATAGACTAATAAAGGTATATTCATATGTCAAGAAAAGTACTTGAAGGAACTACTGAAGAAATTTGGTATGGAAAACTCTAAACCGGTAAGTACTCCTATGACTACAACCGATAAATTGTCATTAAAGGATGAATCAACTCCTGTTAATCCGACAAGACACAAATCTATGATTGGAGGTTTACTGTATTTGACACAAACCATACCTGATATAATGAATGCAGTGTGTATTGTTTGAAGATTTCAGATTAATCCTAGAGAAAATCATGAATCAACAGTGAAAAGGATTTTCCGGTATCTACAAGGCACAACAAATCTTGGTTTATGGTATCCTAAAGATGAAAATTTTGACTTATGTGCATACACCGATGCAAATTGGGTAGGAGATGTAGATGACAAAAAGAGCACCACTGGCGGGGCATTCTTTCTTGGTAGCAGATTGATTTCATGGTTGAGCAAGAAATAGAGTTGTACATCATTATCAACAACAGAATCAAAATATGTTGCAGCAGCAACTAATTGTACTCAGGTATTATGGATTAAGAAAATGTTGAAGGACATAAAGATAAAATGCAAAGAACCTATAATCATCTATTGTGATAATTCAACAGCAATTGATATATCTAAGAATCCGGTATTTCACTCTAAAACTAAACATGTTTCTATCAAATATAATTTTCTGAAAGAGAATGTTGAAGCAAAAGAAGTGAGATTGGTTTATGTGAATACTAAAGAGAAGAATGCAGATATCTTTACTAAGCCTTTGCCTAAGGAAACTTTTGAATATCTCATAGAGCAGCTTGGGGTTATACCCTCACCGACAGAGACCTAGACAGTTGATGCTTGGCATCAAACTGACAGAATTTACAAAGAAATCTTTTTCTGGCTTTGATGAAGGGAGCTACTTCTCAGGGGGAGTAGTTGGAGTAGTTGGTCATAACAGTTGGTATTTGTAATTGGTTATATGAACTGGTTGTATCTGGTATTTGTATTGCTTTGGCATTTGATGTCAAAGGGGGAGAGATATCTATGGAAAAACAAACATTATCCTTTGGGGAGAGATTATTCATTAGGGGAGAGATACATACTCTCTGCATTATTTTTCATATCTATTTTGGAGATTGTTGGTTTCTGGTTTTTGGCATTTTGTTTTGGCACTTAGATGTTTTTCCATCTTTGTGTTGCCATCAATGCCAAAGGGGGAGATTGTTGGTATTATGCATGTGTTGCATTTGTATTTTCATTGATGTCAACACTTATCCTTCTGGAGATCTTTGGTTATGTTCATCAGCAAGGTCAACGACTTATGCATAGTCACCGATATTTTTTTCACCAACAGGTTATATTGTTCACCAACACTGAGGATGACTTGTTATCATCTAGAGATCACTTGGTTATGTCGAAGACATGGTTTGGACACTTAGTTTTGGTGTTTTGGTTATTGGTCTAATCGGGTTGACATATTTGTTGTCATCGCCAAATTGGTCTAGGTTATGGACCGACATGCATTATCTATTCCAGATCAGCACGACACATTATGGAGGTGATTTAATCAATTGGTATTGTTGTGATTACATTGATCTGACATGATGCATCACATCTTGACTTACTTGTTGTAATTGATTCTATTGTAATATTCTTAATTAGCTGACCTACACATTTGGTCTTAGGTTTTGGTATATATATAAGATCTCATTTGTGAGATGATGAAATAAGATAGAAGGAATATAAGGTATATGGTTATGGTATTGTAACATGGTATGTGTGAATATTGAAGATCATATGAGCAGACCATAGAGAAGGAGATAATCAAAGCTTAACCGGTACTGAATCCAACATTGGAGATGCTACTTTGTGTAGTACACTGTATTGGATTTAATCATCCAATTGTAGTCAGTGTGACTCCTATTTTGTGATTGAGTAGTGAGCTCTAGGCGGTTGGCCTTTCTGCATGTGCAGACCCCATTTGTATACACATACTATCTGTAGTAGTATCATCTGATTGTGGGTAAGGTTTCCCACCGTGGTTTTTCCCCTTATAGGGTTTCCACATACAAATCTTTGTGTTATGTGTTGTGGATGTTGTTTCTCTTTCTGTTTCATACATTAAGTTTCACCGGTATTGATATTAACTGTTAATATGTTAACCGACATTAAGTTTGGTTTATCGGTATTATGTATCAAGTTTGATTAAGTTATATTTGGGTTGAAATAAATAGACAACTGATTCACCCCCCCTCCCCCCCCTTCTCAATTGCCTCCAGGTCCTAACAATTCATCAATATCAAGGGCCTTTAACACATGGGGATATTTTTTTACATGTTCAACTTCCATTTCTTGTGTTTCCTCATCCATATCATCTATATCTTGTCTTGCATCTTCAAAGTATAATCCTCAACCATTTTATTAGCTAGTTCATATGACTGAATGAATTCTAGTATTATCCAATGGATCCATAACATGGTTCCCAAAAGCTGCTTGCCCGGAAAAAATTCGGTAAAAAATCAGATTTAAAAATAAATAAAAATTGTAGGCATAGAGACAAAAATTATTTTTAAAAAAAAACTTAAGGGCATTTCCATAGCATAGAGATATAAAGAGCAACTAAAGTAGAGTTTAACCCATGAATTGTAGAAAATTAATTTTTGTTATTTATATTCATATTGCCGATTCAATCTTTATGTCAGCAAGAGTTTCCCTCTTTTTATTGGATGTCTGTTGTTCCACACTTCTAGCATATTCATCAATATCAAGGGCCTTTAACACATGGGGATATTTTTTTACATGTTCAACTGCCATCTCTTTTGTTTCCTCATCTATATCATCTAAATCCTGTCTTGCATCTTCATAGTATACATCTTCAACGATTTTCTTGGCTAGTTCATATGACTCTGGATAAATTTTAGTATCATCCAATGGATCCATAACATGGTTCCCAGAAGCTGCTTGCTTGAAAAAAAATCATAAAAAAATCAGATTTAAAAAAACATAACAAATTGTAGGCATAGAGACAAAAACTATTTTTAAAAAAAACATAAGGGCATTTCCATAGTATAGAGATATAAAGAGAAACTAAAATAGATTTTAACCCATGAATTGTAGAAATTTATTTTTTGTTTTTTATATTCATATTGCCGATTCAATCTTTATGTCAGCAAGAGTTTCCCGCTTTTTATTGGATATCCGTTGTTCCACACTTCTAGCATATCCATCAATATCAAGGGCCTTTAACACATGGGGATATTTTTTGACATGTTCAACTGCCATTTCTTGTGTTTCCTCATCCATATCATCTATATCATGTCTTGCATCTTCACAGTATACATCCTCAGCCATTTTCTTGGCTAGTTCCTATGACACAAGTTTTGGAAGAATTATCATAATTTTCATTTGAACCATCGGATATTTCTATAAATTTGAGGATAAGTTGATAACAATGATATCAAGAGACTGACTGAAGCGATTGGCTTCATTACAAGTTAAGGGCAGCCTTTATCATGTTTTTCTTCCTCAAAGTATGGTTGGTGTCTATTAAGTTGTTATCTTGTAAGGGTGTTTTGAAGATTGAGAAGATACTTTTGATGGGTATTAATCTCATTATTGTCAAGTATGCCTAATTGGAATTAAATGATTCTTGAGATTGTCACTTCAATTAAATAATTATTGAAAAATTTCAATTGCTTTCTTATAAATGAATGCTTTAAACAAAAGGTTACTTTATTATAAGTATGATTTCTTAATTGAGATTACTCTGAAAACACCTGATTAAATTATCTTCAAACAATAGTAGACCAATGCCTTCACCCCTGACATAATGTTGCAGTTAGTCTTATTTAATTTAACTTTGCTCTGAAAGACCAATAAGATAGAATGAAGCTTGACATCCAATCCTTCAAACTGATAATCAAACTAAAACTTAACCCAAATTATAATAACATAGGATAGCACATTGAAACAATCTAAATGGATAGATTTATCACAAGGAACTAATCAAACAATAAAAAAGATAAATACCATCAGAGATGAAAAACACTTGATCTTTGTATTCAAATAAACATAAGATAATCAACTGATTACATATAGCACAATGTCTTTTCACCAGTTTGGCATTTCCAGAAAATAAATCAAGATCATCACGTCAAAGGCATCTATATGAGTTGTAATCAAAATATAATATGTGGATAGCCTTATTGAATTTAACTTTACTCTGAAAGACCAATAAGATAATTTGAAGCTTGCCAACCAATCTTTCAAACTGATATTCAAAATGAAAATTAATCTCAATCACAATAACATAAGATAGCACATTGAAGCAATCTAATTGAATAGATTTATCATAGGGAACTAATCAATCAATTGAAAAAGTAGATACCACCAAAGATGAAGAACACTTGATCTTTATATTGAAAATAGATAATAAAATCAGTAGATTTCAATAAATATTGTCATCCACCAACTTGATATTGTCTTTCTTAAAAAACAAACTGCAAATCACCGCATAAAAGATTGTCTTGATAGAGTAAAAAATATAGATGAGATTCGGTTCCACAATGAAAGGGCATATCCTTTCATTTGGAATTAAACTTAACTAAGACTACCTAAAGACTAACTACCTACAAACTAACATTTCCTTGAGACATTTTAAAAAATCAAGTCTGATCTCCCAACATCTTGCCGCATTTCTGATTGTGCTCCAGGTATTTTGCCGACTTGTATGTATCTGCATCATGAATTATGTTCCTAACGATGATCTCCAGTTTGACAAAATTCTCCATCTATTCTATAGTCTTTTTTAATTCAATTCCATTAGTCCGGGAAATATCAAGGGAGGCATTGAGAAGACTCTGGCATTCTAAGATCCATCTATCCTTATCTTTAATCTCACCTATCTGATCAACCAATTCTGGGAAACCATCATGAGTTATGTGCTTGCACTCATCATACTCAATATGTAACTGTTCATCAAATTTATTGTGTCTTGCCAACAACTTCTTTATCTTTTTAATCTCCTTGGTTTCTGCTTTGGCTACTGTTCTATCATGCAATCTAGTCCCCAATCTATTTTGAATCTTGTTGTGTGAGACAACATTATCCATGTTCTTCTGAAAACCTGTCCAGAACTCTTCCAGAAAGCCTTGAAAAGTCTCAAATCTTTTGGTTAACAATACAGAGGCAGTATCTATCCTCACACTTTGCATCTGTTTAAGCATCTTCTTGTTTTCTTGTTGTAATTCCTCACACTTTTTCTTCCACTATGAGTTATCAGGAGAAAGAACCATTGGCACTAGTTGCCCACTTGTTCTCAATATTTCTTCATACAATCCTTTATATTGGTTTCTTTCTCTTATTGTCCTGACCATTTGTGCCTTGTTAAACTTTGAGATATCTACTCCAATATCTGCAGAAACGATGGGATCAATCCCCCCAACTTAAGCTTCATCATATGGCCAAAGGCCTTATTAACATCAATAATCTTAGGTCTTTTATTAGGAGGATATAAAGCCCATAACAATAAGGCTTCCTCATCTTGATCGAACCTTGACCCAATGAACACATCATTTACACCCTATATATCTAATTTAAACTCCTTATTCTCTTAATGTAATAAACTATCAAAAATAAATGAAGCACTAAGATCCCATCCAGAAAATAAGATCACTCCAGCCTCTGTAAGCAGTTATTTCCCCTTTTGAGGAGTCATTGTGGCCAATTCAACATCTATTTGTTCTTTTAACTTCCTCAATAATTCAGCTTCATTTTCTGGTGTAATGTTGGGAATAGAATCCCTCAACTTCTTTCCTTTGAAATTGTACAAAAAAGATTTAAATTCTTTTGATTGTATAAAGACATCATCTGCAACAAAGGAAAAATATTCCTCCAACTTGGAATCAACATGAACCTCCAATTTTCTCACAATTTGCTCTTGCACATTGGGCTCTTCTTCCCTTTCTGGTACTTGATACCTAGAGATGGTTGCATTTTCATCTGATTTACTTTCCGCTTCCTCCTCCTCAGTTTCCGTTTTCTGCAATCTTTGTCTCTTTTCTACCAATTCTATGTTTAGTCTATCAATTACCTCTTGGGCTTCTGCATCCTCCATATTCCTAAACATATCTCCAACCTCCAGACTTGAGTGCAGATAATCTCCCAAATTTTGCTTTTTCTTGCAAGAATGGATATAACCTTCGGGATCATAATTCTTCTTGGCATAGTTCTCAAATAATTTGTATTCTTCCATCATTTTTTTTTATCAATTATATCATAAGCTTTAGTAGACACTTTTGTAAAATCTCCAAAACTTAGTGTTTCAGGCAAGAAGGCTTGTTTGCGCTGATCTACAAAATGTTTAGCATTTGACACACTCAACTGCCTTACAATCTCTAAGTAGACTATTATGTCTGGAACTAATTTAGGCAACATATAAGGGCTTCCCTCAAATCCATATATTTTGAAACATGTGAAATCGTTGTTTACAAACCAGTCTCCCCAGTTATGGTCAACAATTCGCCTTTCATCACAATCCTTAGGCCTTAAAAATATCTTAATTCCATCAGAGATAGATCCTTCACATGGAACCCCATATATCTTGTACAGTGGTTTCACTATAAGTTATTCAAACTTAATATAATTGGATCTCATATACCGAGAATCCCAAAGAGATGTCCATAATTGCACAGGTTGTTCTTCACCTTCCCTGTTTGTTGTATTCAATTTTAAATCTTCTGGCCACAAATCCTTCACACGTCCATAGAAAAAAACCAAATGCATTAACAGTGAATAAAATTTGAAGGTAGGGTTCCTATTATCTTTAAGGTTTAGAAAACCTTCATGTAACTTCTCTACCAGATATGCAGCATAGTCAAAAGGCCTAGGCTCATACATTTGTATGTCAAAAGATAAAACCAATAGCCCAGTACTTGCCAAATTAGGCACCTTGACTCCTCCTACTTGCCTACATGACATGTATGTATACTGCAAGTAGTGTCTAAATAAATCAATGCTAAATGGTGGCCCATCTTCCTCAGTCAATTTGTCTAGCTGCTTTTTATGAATAGCAATTTTCCAACCAGTGTCTATAGTGTCCATCCTAAGATATTCTTCCTCTAACTCCCCAAAGGACAAGAGTTTGTTGGGGTTGGGATCTAAATTAAAAACTTCATTCACAGTACCCACAAAAAACCTAATGAATGCATCACCATTTGGGAATTGAATGTATCTCTTCATGAAATTATAATTTCTAACCAGAACCTCTAGCAACCTTTTGTTCACAAAGACATTTGGGATAGTTAACTTACCCAAATTCGTCATCGAAGGATTGCAAAGCATCATTTCCTTGTTTCTTCTCAGATAATGGAATAGGAACAATTTGTGTCCCCTCACCTTAGTCTAGACATCCCCGACCTCTTTGTATCTATCTTCCAACTGGTCCCTTCCAGGCAGGTGTTGCTTTGACCTTCTAGACTTCAGGCCGGGTGCTTGCATTTGTTGAATCATGTTTTGATTCAATCTTCTAACATGAGGCACATCCTCTATCTTAGTCTTCTTTCCCTTAGATTTCGGTCTCTTTGATGGCCTTTTCTTTCTAGTTAAACTTGAAGTGTCCATCTCTGTAATCATAATTCTTTGCTATGGTTTTCGGAAACTCAATCTATTCTCTCTATGAACTATCTTTCAATTGTGTGACACTCAGATTAGGCAATTTTAGTTTATATGCCCAATGCATCTACATATAGATTTGCATTGATGATTTTCTCATAAAATTGCCTCATGTGAACCATAGATGTACTTGTTGCAAGCATTAAATAAGAAATCACTATTTCGGTTTTGAATTCAGATATGGAAACGACTCAATGACATGTCTCTCTCCGATGTATACTTCCTTTTGGTGCCACTTACATAACCCTTGTTTTATATTGGTACTTTACTCTCCTTTATCGGGATATCCTTAGCCGATAACTTATCTTCTGTTGTATCGGTGTAAGTCAACTTGATACTCCCATCGGGCATTGAGTTAGATCATTAGATGTCATAGTGGTGAGCATTGTTTCCCTGATGAATTTCTCCTTTGGCGCAAATCTTCCTGTTGTAGTCGGTTCCATTGTCATAGGTCTTCCTGATGACAACTGTATGAGAGAAGACCTACCAAAGGGAGAAGACTGAGAATATATGGGAGAAGACTAAGAGAAGACTACAGATTGAAATAAAGACTGAAAACAGAAGAGAAGTCTAATGTATGGGGGAGAGCATTTCAGCATTTCAGAATCACAACAATCCGAATCTATTAAGGTCAAATCAATTGGTTTTGCCATCAATGCCAAAGGGGGAGATTGTTGGCAATATTACATTATAACAGACAATGAAAGATTGTTGACATTTCAATAAGGATATTGAGAAGGTTGTTGATGATTATGGACATAACTGATTAAAGATGTTTTACTATCTTGATATTATTATTTTGTCATTGATGTCAAGAAATTGATTTTCTAATTCAGTATGATGTTGCCACATCTTGAGAAGTATGATATGAAGATTATAAAGAAGTTGGTAAAGACACAGGAGAGAATATGATGAATAAGGGGATAAGTTATTCAATGGGCAACTCTACCAAGTCAGACAATGATGAGATCATGATGTTTTGGATTGTTTTAACATCATACATATGTTATAAAATGTAAAGGTTAATACTATACTATGTTATCAAGCAAAGAACCTAGTCGGTAAACCCTAAGGTTATCGCTATCGGTTAATGAAGGCAGAATGTCTACTGAGTGAAGTTTAGTATTCACCGAGTTGTAACCGAGCTATAACAGAATGCATTAAATGTTTACATGTGATATTTAATGAAAGATGCTGATGAGCTGGAGCGGATCAATGATTGGTAAGCCGTGGAGGAAGTTTGTTAACGAATCTAAGGCAATGGAAAGTCGGCAGGAAGATCTATAGCAGGAAGTTTGTTAACAAATCTAAGGCAATGGAAAGTCGGCAGGAAGATCTATAGCTCAGATTGAACCGCATTACCCTAGCACAAGTTCCAAGGTGAATGTACAAGTTCCAAGGTGGGGTAAAACATTTTCAGATCAAAGGATACATTGAACCTGGACAAGATCGAAGATCTAATGGCTATGATTGATCATGGGAAATATGATCAAGGAGATTAAGTGGCTTGAAGATTGTTTATAAATAGGAAATTGTTGATAAACAATGTATGCGGGCAAGTGTATGCACAAGGATGCTACATAGTGATTACCGAGCATAGAAGCTTGAAGACCTGTTAGAATAACAGAGTATTGATGCCCAGCAAATAGACAAGATTAGTTCTATATCTAGATTGTATTGAACAAATAGGAATCTGCTTTAGCATTTTAGATGTGAAGTTGCAGATAGATTTTTATTACTGTTATTTTGTGAAAGTGACAAGAAATCTCTTAACCGAGTGGACTTAACAGTCTTATATGTAAATCCTCTAGCAAGGTGACATTCTGATTGAGTGTTTTGAAATCCTTTGACAAGGTCACTTCTAACAAAGTGAAGATCCTAATAGATCTGAGGGAAATCCCTTAACCGGGTCACATCTAGCAATGTGTTTGTAATCTTTAACAGGATTTTCTTTTAACCGAGCATACTCTAGAAGAGTATATTTCTTAGTGGGTCTGAAATCCCATAGTGGTTTTTCCCTATTTGGGTTTCCACGTTAAATCTGGTGTTATGAGGTTTATATTGTTCATATGCTTTTGAGTTTGCATGTTTGACATTTTTTGGTTATATGACTAATATATATGTTACCGAGGTTGAATCTGATGTTTTTTATGGATGATTAAGTTTGTATGATTCACCCCCCCTCTCATCTTGTTGGCTAGTGGATCTGTACTTATATTAAGTATCAGAACTATCAATCCTCGTTCCACTTAATCGACCAACTCTTCCATCGGGTATAGGGATAGCTTGGAATGAATTACAACGATAGGCAAAGCTTTCCCGATGAAGTATGTTCCATTGGTACATGCTTTCCCAATGTCTTTTTCAGGCATCAAGGAACTCAAAATAATACATCCCGATCGCTTTGGTTATGTCGATGACCTTCTTTTCGTTATAACCTTCGCCAATGGATTTTATTTGTTGCCTTTATTGGTATATGATACCCTCATCGAATGTTGGTCTTTTTTGTTCAAGTGTTCTTATCAGGATAACTTAACCCGGTAATGCAATTTTCAATTATTTACAACTTTTACTTCTTCTTAGGAATGCGAATATTAATAATCTGCTTAATGGATTCAATATAAACTGAACAAAACCTCTAACATACATAGGAGCTCTTCTTTTTCTCATTATGTTCCCTGTGATGCTTTTGAAATATACATTTTGCCAAGACTTATCAAAGTGAAAGCTTATCCATGTCATCCATCACATAAAACCAAGCAGTAACTATTGTTATGATAGAAAGTGTTCAATGTATAAAATCAAAAGAAAAAATATAAGAGAATAGCATTTTTAAGAGAATAATTAATTTGAAAAATTATGTGCTATCAGATCTTATCAGAGTGCTTTGACATTGTTGTAATATAGTAACTACTCTTGTGATCTATCAATGACTGTTGTTCATGATGTTACTGTGTTGAATGTTCAATGGTTTTGGTTCGTTTTGCAATTTTTCTATGTTTAAGTATTTCAATTTGGTATATTATACTGAAACATCATTTCATAACTAACATTTCAAGTTCTTTATAACTAGTTCTAAGAAGACTTCCATACTTTCAACATCATTTTTCTTAGTTTGTGAAGGTTATAGACCGAAGTTTTTATAGACCAAAGTTTTGTAATTTGAGTATGGAATGTGAGTCTACGAAAAGACTCAGTAAGGGCCCTTTCTATACCTTGGTACTTCTCTAAATTTCTAATCCTCCAAATGTACCAAAGAATTTCACATGAAAGCGAATTCTAGAACTGATTAGTGTTTTTTTTAAGTCCTTTAATAAAACCAGATACAACATCAAGTATGCTAATATGCCAAGGAATAATAAACCCAAACAACTTCCAAACCTCCTTAGCTACAAAAAAGTAAAATAAAATATGTCTAACTGTCTCTTTAACCTTGCAAATGTTACACAAATCATCATTAGAAGGTTTAGATCTGATAGGAAACTTATCACGTAGAAGCAATCATTTAAAAGCTTTCTTTTTAGGAGCAACAAGAGAGTTCCAAATATTCTTAAACAACTTACCCCATTGAGCAGGGGATGAATTAGAATACCAAACAATATTAACATGATTAACAATACTCTCATTATACATCAAATAATTATAAATAGAAATAGATTTAACATCACATCTTTTGGGTAACTGCAAGGAGATCATACAATTTTTAGTATTTGCCCCCTTGATTTTTGGTAAATTTGCAGTTTATAAATGTGGACTGTGCCTGTCGTGGGATGAAATTGTTTACTCATTTTCTAGGAACCTGGGTTCTGATTATTTTTTCATTTTGTCCAATATCATGGATTTACCTCAAGAGGACTTGAATCAAATAAATTGGGAAGGTGAAAAGACCCTTTATTCAAATTGAAAATTTAGTTAGCAATTACATACTAGATATAAAAGAAACACCACATGACAAGGACATAATGCAAGTGATTTACCTTGTGGAAAACTGAATTAGGAAAAAAATCTAATAAATAATCTATTATCATCAATATACTAGTAAGATCCCCTCTAGGAAGAAACTCTAGACACCTTAAAATTCAAATGTGTCCTCACTTCTCCAAGTAATTTTGTCTTACTTGTAACATAGTGAATTACTAAAATTATGAGTTCATTCCATTCTCAAGGATCACTATGAATACCTTAAGGCACCCTCTCACTTATATAGAAGGTGATAATTTTAGTAGTCAAAAGTAATAATAAAACTCAGAAATAAACAATACAAGCAAAAATACAAGACAACACACGCAGATTACCCTAGGAAAACCTTCAGATTGGAGGAAAAATCCAGCATTAAGTTCAGATCAAAGCTTTCAATATAATGTTCAGATTACATGAGAAGATATCAGATATACTTATTTGATTGGTGACTAATCACAGTCACTAATTGAAGTCTAATGTGAAGCCTTGCGTTCAGTGCCTAATCCAACGGACGCAAATCTGACTGTTGAGTGAGATGTCCTCAATGAATCTGCCTGATTCACTCAAGTTGACTACACTCAGAATAATTCCAATGCACAGTTGATGGCGCTTATAATCATCTCACTCCAATAATTTGCCTCCTTAAATATTTTTTTAGACACCATGATGAGGGCAGTTCTTTTGATGCCATTTAGCATCTGCACTCAACATCTTTTGCTGGGAGGGAGAGAAAGAGGGAGGGAGGAAGAGTTGGTGGGAGAGGAAAAAGAATTTATGTTGAACATCTAATGATTGAACATCTATCTCAAAATAATTTGTGACCACTAGCTACATTAAATACGTTCTCTATTAAGTTCAATGTTTTAAGATGAAAAAGAAGAGTTAAATGGTTTTGGTTCGATTTGCAATTTTTCCATTGCCTGATTTTTTTGCCTGTGAAGAAAGAACATGTCAGATAATATCAACGAAGAAAAAAATAAGGAGATAATTGCTAGATTGTGGTCTAACTTGAAAAGAAAAGGTGATGGAAAATATTATTGTCCCTGCAAAATTTGTAAGGGCTTAAAGACTAGAAGACTTCTAATCAAAACAACTAAGAAACATTGTAGGCAACATGGTCACATTGAAGGGGGGCATGATTATCATCCATTGATAAGTTGTTCATTATATCATTTTAACAATTTATATACATAAGAAATCACTTGATGATGAGATCATGATCATGGTTTATTTATATTGATCATTTTTTATATAGGTCAAGCACCCTAGGGCACATGATATGGACCAACACAACCTAGTGAATATGGTTTTCGAAGTGGAGGAACATGCATGTGTGAATATCGAAGCTGAAGATAATGATCCCATGGAAGATGACGATCATGCGCCAAAAAAAACAATTGAAGATGATGGTACAAATATAATGATCCATGACACATTTAGTACTGGCACAGGTGACCATGATGATCAAGATGACCTTGATGTTGTTCATGATTTACCTCTACTTGAGAAGGCATATGAGGCTCTTTATGAATGCTCCCAAACAACTCTTCTCCCTGTTGTATTGTTGTTGGTGAACTTGAAGGTTACGAATGGTTTATCCAATATATGTCATTATAGTTAATAAATGGTGAATCATGTACCATTAGTATTCTTTATATTAACAAATTATATTTTTTGCTTTAGATTGATAGGTGATTTTTTGTTACCACCATCAAATATTCTACCTCACTCATAGCGAGAATTATCTGCCATTATGAAAGATATTGGAATGGAATATCACACAATAGATGCTTGTCCCATTGATCGTATTATATATCGTAAACAACATGAATTTGGAACAGAATGCCCTGAATGTCATATCAGTAGATATTGAATAAATCAAATAACAATCTCACGTATGTTAAGGTATGTCATATATGTCATTATAGTTAATAAATGGTGAATCATGTACCATTAGTATTCTTTATATTAACAAATTATATTTTTTGCTTTAGATTGATAGGTGATTTTTTGTTACCACCATCAAATATTCTACCTCACTCATAGCGAGAATTATCTGCCATTATGAAAGATATTGGAATGGAATATCACACAATAGATGCTTGTCCCATTGATCGTATTATATATCGTAAACAACATGAATTTGGAACAGAATGCCCTGAATGTCATATCAGTAGATATTGAATAAATCAAATAACAAAAAGGTGTCTCGCAAGGTTCTTCGTTATATTCCCATTATTCCACATATGCAATGATTATTCAGGTGCACTAGCTTGGCACAATTTATGGATTACCATGCACGCAATAGAAGTCGAGATGACATTATTCGAATGCCTGCGGATGGTTCAACATTTATGGACATAGAGGAAAAGTGGCTACACTTTAAAGAAGAACCTCGTAATCTCAGGCTTTCATTGGCAACGAACGATGTCAATCCATTTGGAGAGTTGAGATCTATTTACTTGGTGCGACTTGTATTTGTTATCAACAATAACATTCCTCCATGGATGTCAATAAAGAGGGAGCACATAATGTTGGTAATGATTGTTCCAGGTATTTTCTAATTTAAGAGTCATCTACATTTAATTATAAATATTGGAGTAAAATGGTCATAATAATTATGTAATGTTTTTGTTCATTCAACTAGGTAAGTACCAAGTTAGAGATATGAATGCATATATTGAGCCTCTTATCGATGAGTTGTTGGAGTTAAGGAATGGTGTCACCATGTATGACGTTTCTAGACCAATAGGACAAAGACAATTCAATTACATGCAATGCTTGTATGGACAATACATGATGCCCCAAGACTAACACATTTTTGTGGTATGTTATAGTGTTGAAGTTGTGCATGATAATTATAATTATAAAAATTTACATATTTAATCAAATTATACATTATCTTCTAGGTCTTCAAACAAAGGGAAAATTTTCATGTCCAATTTGTGGTCCAAAGATGAAATCTCATCATTCAAAAAGTTTAGGAAAGCAGGTGTTTGAAGAGTATAGGCACTTCCTCCACAAAAAAACATGTATCGGAATACTAAAAACCATCTTTTTAATGGGAAAGAAGAGACTACATCAAAGCCATAAGAATGACACCTCGCCTATGGAAGTTGGAATATAATAGAATTAATCGTCAAGGTAATGTCATTCCATCTAATGGTTTATGTTTGGAATTTGTATTTTTCTATCTTGTTTTGTTTACTGATGATGTAATTGATAATTGTGAAGGTCGTCAAGGCATGGATGACCACCTTCCAAAGGGACTAAAAAGTTATCCCAAATAATTTAGTAGGTTTCCCTACTACGAGAAGCTACAAATTGTGAATTTATTTGATACTATGCTTATTGGAAAGAATATAACAAAGACATTATGGAAAATATTGGATGGAAGACATGACAAAGAAAAAAAATGTCAAAATTTGTAGTGACATTCAAGAATCCAATCATGCAATGAAAAATAACATTAAATCAAACAGAAATGGAGACTAGATTAATATAAGTGCCCTTCCTTGGTTATTAACGGAGCAACAAAGCAATTCTATAAAAGAATTCATACAAAAAATTTGATTTCCTATAGGATTTGCTGCGAACATAAACAATCTCATATCAAAGAAAAGTGAATTTGGGCCAGGGATGAAAACACATGATTGGCATACCTTAATTAAGGTAATTCATGTTCTTGTGTATTTACTATACATTTGTATATTGTGCATGCACTTTTCATTGTATTATGTCAGAAAACAATGAAAATATCATTTTATAATTATTGCAGTACGTTCTACCTCTATCTCTCCCAGACCACTTCGACAATAATGTCAAGCAAGTCATATATGATCTTGGAAAATACATGAGGTAAGTAGTGATGTTTGTTCAATTTGTTGTATAGATATTATAGTTGTGATTTATTTTACTTGTTATGTAATATATTGTATATTATTTTGTAAAGTGTCGTTTATATATTTTTGCGTCTTGAATCTCTTGTAGGTGGTTGTCATCTAAAGAAATCCATAAAGAAGATATAAAATATTCAAAGAGAAAAATTCCTCATCTAATGTGTGAAATGTAAAAGTGTCTACCTTCAACTTTTTTCAATGCACAAGAACACTACCTCATACACCAAGTTGAGGAGATTGAATTGTGTGGACCTATACACACTAGGTCAATGTGGATGGTTGAGAGGGACTTGAAATTTTTGAAGGCTATGGTTCGACAAAGAGAACATCTTGAGGGTTCTATGGTGGAGGGATATATGGTATACCAGACTATGGTATACATTACTGAATATCTTCCTAAGTTTGCAGCAAATATCCATGTAGATCGCATTTGGGATCCCAACCCCATTAACAAATTAGAAGGGGAGTACTTGATGGGGAAAGGTAGATTGAGGAAAGTGAGGTAATTATAAGATGTTATTGTAGTTAACTAATTCTTAATCTTCAAAATAAATCAGTTGTAAGTCATCTATTTATTTTTTGTACAGTTAGTCGAGAGTGGGATGCACTACATTTGTATATTGCAAACAATTTGGATTGGATGATGGTATGGATTGAGTGATGTCAGCATTTTGGTCGCACATTAATATGGGAAGGTGTGTCCTCATTGGTTAAAGAAGCTCGTCGTAATGGAGATTCCAATGTTACGCAAAGGGAAATTGATTTAGCATATGGTTTAAGAGATAAACAAGTATGTTAAATTTATTAATCACCCATATGTTTATCAACTCACAATGCAATAATTTTTACATGTTTGACATATTCCAGGTCAAACACCACAATGCTATGTGCTTCAATGGTCATTAATTTTGCATCAAAAATTTGGATGACACGAAGAAAACTTGTGATTATGGGATAACTGCAGTCTTTGAGGTGATCAATATTTCATCTAGAAACGACATACATCCTCAAGAGTCTCAAAATTGATACTATGACATTTTGGACATTTTGGATGATATACTTGAGTGTGACTTTAATTTGTTCAAATTAGTTATGTTTGTAGTCAAATGGTACAGGCTACGACTGAATAAAAATGATCCTGATAGAACAGTTATTGAACATGATAATAGATTTACAATGGTTAATACAAGGTCATTTGAGCTAGTTGGGGATGAGCCCTATGTTCTTCCAAGCCAATGTGAGCAGGTATTTTACTTAGAGGTTCCACATAAAACAGGTTGGTCATTTGTTGTTAGACATGATCCAAGAGGAAGGACAATAAAGTATAATGTGATGGAAGAAGAAGATACCGAAGAAGTAGAAGATGATGTAGATGATGATCATGATCGACAGTTAGTCGATGATGTTCCTAACAGAAATGTTCATGAAGAAGAAGAAGCTGATGATGATGATGATGATGATGATGATGATGATGATGATGATGATGATGATGATGATGTTGCTGCTACTAATGATGATGGTGATGGTGATGGTGATCATGATGATGACAATGACGATGACGATGATGATGATGATGATGACGATGACGATGATGATGACGATGACAATGACGATGACGATGATGATGACAATGATGATGACGATGACGATGGTGATGGTGATGGTGATGGTGATGATGATGATGATGATGATGATGATGATGATGATGATGATGATGATGATGATGATGATGATGATGATGATGATGATAATGGAAATGATGATCATGATGGTCATGATGATGAGTTGGATGAAGAAGAAGATCAATGACATGAATGAAATGTATGAGGTATGTGATTAGTATATTATCTATTTAATATTGATTTCTTGATAGAAATTTATTTGACTTATATGGTTACATAATTAATTCATTATGTAGACTGTTTATTAAATATGTGATGGATGGTGATTTATGATATATATTTGATGGATTACATGTTTATGATGATACATATGTGATGCTTGTGATGCTTATGATACATATATATTTATTGTTTATCAAATTACAAATGTAATGCTTATGATGCTCAATTGTTGGTGTTGATTTCATGTATATATTTTGTGTGATGTTGTCACCCTTGGTGGAAACAAGTAATTGACTACAGACATCATCAACCCTTTACTCGAGGATCCTACACAGTCTACATAAAGTAAAGGTAAGGAATAAAAAAATATACAATGATTATGATGACTGCATATTGTTCATGTTGTGTACTATGTAATTTTTAGTATACGTATCATGTAATTTTTAGCTAACATAAGATAATTGAATTACATATGCAAGAACCTGAACCCCTTTGATGAGGATCTTGCACAGTCTCATGGATCAACAAGTATAAGTCAATACACCCTATAGAAACAGTTTATTTTTAAAAAAAATACTAGGAAAACAAACTTCCTTAGTTTTTAAAACCTCGACATTAGCAGTAAATCTAATATAGTTATCAACACTTGAGGCCCCAGTTGGACTTATTCAAATTTTAATCTCAACATCAACTTTAGGGCCGACTTCTTCATCAACTTCATTTGAAAAATATCTCTCTCATTACCAACTAACTCTCTCATTTGATACATTGCAGGTATCACCAAATAGGTATTTGCTAGACGTGTCTTCCTCGAGTGAGGGAAATGCAAGAATAGAAGACGAAAGTGAGACATGTAGTAGATCTAAAATAGGGAGATCAACTAGAGGTCAAAAGATTAGAAGAAAATTCAATAAATGCATGGAATTTTTCCTTTCTCAAGGGGGGTCATGTTCTTACAATGATGAGATCAAAGGCGACATCGAGGTGCCCTTGAGGTAGAAACATCTACAGAAACAATGGGTACCCAAGGAACTTCCTCCAATAAACACTGATTTTTGTGTTAACGAGAGGATGTATCGCATAACACCTTTGTCACTACATGGTTTGGGCCTATTTTCCATGGACAACATAAAGGTCTGTTACAATAAAGTTGCTGAATTGATGGAGTTTGTCAAACCTTGTTACAATTACAAAAATTGGATGCAGATTGTTTGATATAAAAAAATTATGCGTAGGTATGCACTGCCAACAAATTATATACTACAGAAAGATAATGATCAAAGTAAAAGAGTGGCTGTATACATTGATGGAAGGCCAAAAACAATAGGGAATATTGGAGGTTTTATAAATAGTACGTGACCTAGGTGAACTAATAAGCAACCCAATTGCATATTTGAGGCGCGTGAGGGAAATCGTGTTTTCGTATGTGCGATAAAATCAATAAGTGTAGGGGAAGAGCTGCTAATCGATTACAATTTAAATTGTATAGATACAAATAAAGTTACTATCATGGGGGTGGTATGTAATATATACCATTTAAACCAACCTCCAATTAATGACTCCAATATACCATTTTATTATTATGTTTTTTTACTAACTCTATTGGTTTCATTTCGCTAAAGTTTTTATATTTTTTGTTTGTCATAGGGCAACATGGATCCGTCACATAGCACAAACAGGGATGTAGGTCCTGACACTTCTACTGAGCAGGTAAACCTCATTGTAATTGTACAAATTAGATAGAAGCAAACTATTACATTATTATGTTATTTTCTTGAGTGTTTTGGAGTAATTTTGATAGTGTTAATAATATTCTTATCACAAATGGATGTTCAGAGAAAGGGAAAGAGATTTGTAGTACCTCAGCACCTCTATAGGGATGTGGACTCAATAGTATTATGCGATGATGACATTGCATTTACCACAAACTCTATAGAAATGATGAAAAAGTCTATTTGAAAAATTAATAGAGAGATTCTTGCTTTGGCATCCATTAGTTCCCAGACCGATGAAATAAAAGAGAGGGTGCAACAATTGATGTAGACAACACATAACTGGCAAGTAAGCATTAACTTTAATTATAACAAAAGTTCAATAATGGTTTATATTTTATTCTCTTTTATGTCATTAGCTAAAATATGTACATGTTGTTTTTAAAGGATTTTATGTGTCCTCATCAACCTAGTGGCCATGACCAAGGTATTGCAGGTAGTTCAGGTGATGACCATGTTCTATACATTAAAACTACTCCTTATTTGGACTTGTGAACTTGCTTTTTTAATGCTAGTTTTATTGATCATATATTTATTATGTAGTTGATGCAGATAGATCTAGTTGATTCTCTTCATGACTAATCATTCATACCTTAGGGAAACAAACCCCCTTACACATCCCTTCACTTGTTATCAACAAACCCCCAACACATCCTTTTTCTAGATCCTTGACTTGGATCAACCTTTCACTTCATCACTTATAATTTTTGAGAGCTTCATACTGTGATTCATTCTTCACTGTCAACTCACCTCTCACTATATGATACTCTCTCCTTTTAAATCTTGTCACATTCTACTTGAGCTCACATTATACTTGAGCTCAACTTCTAACAAGACAAGTTACATGTTCAAGCAACTCCATGTTAGCCTTAACATTGTGAAAATACCAATTATTTCAACCATCATACCTTAACATATACTTACCCCTATCCTCCATTAAGAGTGTTATTTCACTGTCCTTGTCTCATTAATGTTCGCTCCAACTTCCCAAGAACTCATAATCTGCACTTACTCGTAGAATCCTTAAAAATTCCAAAACTGCAAAATAAGGAACCCAAACTACCATTCATTGTGACTGTCGTGATCAAACAAGTAGATTGAAAATTTCTTAACTTATCAATATCCACATACTGGGGAAGGTTATTTAGAGTTGTTCCAACCTTATTTAATCAACACAGTCCTATTTCAACCCATTGGACATCACTCAACAAAACAATATGGTTTGCTATCCCAAAATAGGGAAAACTTCATCTCAATCTACTAGGGCACTAGTTGTATTGACATTTGTACAACCATTCAACATAAGAACAATTAAATATGAAAGATATTTTAGTTGACAATAAGAATCCATAATTTGAGAAGTTTTCAATGACTACATCAATGGATATTAACAAACTATTGTGATTGACCCAGAACTGAGTGTTTTGGATAGTTTAGAGAAAAACAATACAAACTCTCCTCATTCTTCATGGCCATTGCTCTAACTTGGCACAAAAAAAAGTTAATTCATTACACTTCACCCTCCAATCCTTGATTAGACATTTTTAATGTATTTGCTTGATGAGAAGAAACTTGAAACAGTGCATGAAACATGACTGTCATGCAAATTGCAATTAACAAGTTCCAAAACACAAAATTTTATTGATTTTACAAAACCATAATACATTACAATGTTCTTCAAGGTGTATCCTTCCTTCTTCCTTTACACTACCCTCTTGTCACAAATTTACCTACCTTTTTCCTCCTTCATACTATTGTATCATTAAGATTAGCATTGAACACTTAATAAAGGTTCATCTTTCTTTACAATTCTTAATATAGGTTCATCCCTGTTTACAATTCTTGTAGTTTTCATATATTTAATGTATTATTCTGCAGGTGATATCAATGTTCCTGTGTAAACGCCGCCTCATCCGAGGTTAGCCCCACCTGTATTGCTGACTGCAATGTCGGCAACACGTAGCATGCAAACATCATCTACTGCATGTCATGTTTACCCGCCCACTGTTGGTAGATCCCTCTTTTGCTCTCTCTTTAGTTATGTGTTTATTTCCCTTGAAGTGTTCTTTCTTGAAGGCATTTCATAGTGGATACATTTTATGCAGCAGGATATGCACATGAGAATGCGCCAAAGGCGACTACTGATCACTCGTTTTGGACTAATGATCCCATGATTTTTTTGCAGGAAATGATATTTTTTTTATAAAAATCTTAATGATATTGCATTGCAGATATTTGGGCCCACCATACGTACAAGGTGGAACATCATATGCGACATAATCCTAATCCACTATTTTGATTTCATATAATTGCTAGAATAGTTTTCCTTTGATCCTTTTCTTGAACTATATCAAAGGTAGCTTCAGTTTATTTCTGAATCTAACAGGTTTGTTTTTTCTTTAAAGGTGGAATGACCAAGAAAAAAAGTTAAAAGATAAACTAACAAACCATATGGTTGGGTTGTTCGGAAATGACACATTTGACAAAACCAAGGTCCTTGAAAAAGCTAGCACATATCTAAAGTATGTGAGGGACCAATACAAGACACATTTAGAGAAGAACGTAGACTACGAGCGCCCCCCTATGAATCTAGAGAGGGAGTGGAAGCACCTGATTTTGGATGCAAATGAGAGAATTGAAAGGAAAAAAGGAAATACACCACCAGATGCCAGAAGAAGGTATGTGATACTATTAAGAATGTAATTATGTACTAATTACTCTTTATATTTATATATTCTAACATATTTCAAACTTTTCATAGACTGAGTGGCACGTCAAAGGCAACCAAGGCAAGATGAGAAAAGAACGGGCAACACAAACTCGTCTCTGGTGGTTATATGAAACTTGCTGCATGAATTGTAAGAATCAGTAAATGAAATATCACATAAAAATATTTATAAATTGCAAACAATTTTTTTTTATCAAACAATACAAGCAAAATTCACAATACTAAGCAAAAATGCAGGGCTTTGACTTCAATAGAGCGACCACAGAAGATGACAAGAGAATTGCCTACTAGCAAGGCTATACAATTGTAGCTAAATGGCTACAAAAATTGAGTGGGCAAACACGAGATTCTGATGCATCTGTCACAAAGGTAAATAAGCTAAATGAAAATGATTTCAAATAGAATACTTTACCAATAATCTATTTGATGTTAAGTTCCAACATAAAGTGACTATATTCTTTTTAAATAAGCAAGCAATGATAACTGCATGACATTGGAATGCAACCTGTTAATCATGGAACACAACCTGGACATGAAGGTTCGGATGTGCATTCTAGTAGTGGAGGTATTCATTTGCTATTCAAATTTTTTTATGTAATTATTAATACAATTAAACATCTTAATTAAATTGTAATTAGTGTAGTAATTAATGTAACCTTTTTTGTTAATATTTTGAGAGCATGTAATCGATGGTGACCAAGTGGAGCATGATCTAGGTAGACAACATCAGGAACGTGATGTTCCCCAATCAGGTAAAGAGGACCACTGTTATTCCTTTAATCAAATTTAATTGCAGTTGGTGTATTGATTATTGTAACCTTTCGTATTTCAACTCTAGAGGATCTAGAGGGCGTTCAACATGTTGAGGTTGAGGCTAGACAAAATGATGTGGAAGATGATGTCGTCCCATCAGGTAAAGAGCGCCACGGTTATGTTCTTTAAATTAATGAAATACTTGTAAAAATAATTAAAAATGTTTCTAATTTAACCCATTTCTTTGTTATTGTAGACGACCCCCCTTTGGTTCAGTATCCTCGTCCTCTGTATAGGACTAGGCATACATCAAGATCATGAGCAAAGGGTAGAACAATTGAAGATGGGGGAAATGATGAAGAAAATGATACTCCACTTAGTTTTTACATAGCTTCAAAAAAAGAAAAAAAAAAGAAATGATTGTAATCTACCTTATTTGATAATGATTGATTTTTATGTGTTAATGAATGTAATTATGTGCTAATGAATGTTCATGAATGATATGTGTTAATGAATATTGATGAATGTTGCTTGTTAATGAATGTTAATGAATGTTATGTGTTAATGAAAGTTATGTGATAATGAATTAATGCTATATTTTAATAATGGATGAAATAATGAATGAATGTTAGATGTTAATGGGGAATTTAGAGTGATGTTGGGGGGGGGAGGGGCCAAATGAGCTTCCACCTTGACGTGGTTGGCCCTATTAAGTAGTAGAGAATATTAAACTATTCTCGAAACAATGCGAAGCTCAATAAGATAACACACTTTTCAATATTTCATTATGTTGCACAGTTAATCTTATTGAATAATGTATATTGAATCTTAATTGCAAGGTCCTGTTGGGTCTCAAATCAACAGATTGGATAGATTCTAAGGAAATGCCAACTCCTATGATCAAACCCTCCAATTGACTTGGCCAACTTATAGAGTGAACCTATTTGGTTACTAACTCTCTCACTTTAGGCTCTGCAGGACCTAGGCGGGTATACCTACTCACTAGTTGTTCCTTCAACTAATGCTTTTTATAGCAGATTTAGTTTCTTAATCTGATATCTCCTAGTTGCAGAATGGCATAGGTTCCTAGAATGGAGATATAGCAGATGAGTTCAAGATTGTTGTTGTAGAAGCTATTCGATCTATGTTTCCTAATTACTTCTATTGCTTTAAAATAACATATGATGAATATGGTGATAAGTGTAATCTGAATTTAACTAGTGCCTTCCTTGCTGTTTGGGCTACAGAGTCATTATACTTTCTTCAGGACTTATCATGCGAGCCTGTGAGACAGTTTTTTAATCCACCCTTTTATGGACCTGTCGGTTATTATTTCTTTTGAGATCAATTTGAATGCTTATATCATACGTTGATTGAATGAATTTAACCCTACCTTTAAGGGACCAATCAATGAAGTACTGCGAGGAACAATTACAATTCGCAAGCAAAAATTTTGTTTCAACCTTATAACATGAAGCACAAATTTGATTTCAAGAATATGAATAACCTTATCACTTTAGATAATATCACAGACGATTGCCAAAACAAAGTGAAATAATCCACAACACATATGCAAAGAAAAACAACAGTTCATAGCATGTATTCCATCGAAGTTTGTAAAACTTACAGGCTATCATACATCGCCATCTTCTTATTGTGTATTTTCGTCTTATCCCATATTACAAAAACCATTCTCATATATATATGGGAACGAAAGCTATTCATGAAAAGACACGTCTTTTCGAAATGCTAATCATTAGTTTAAACGTTTCTAACAAACTTAAGCAAAAGGAGATTAAGAATTCCTAAATGATGAATATAATCATCATCTTTAAAGGTTTTGATTTTAGCACTCTGTTTCTTCAATTCTTCTCCTTGCGACAGATATTTGAATATCATCTGGTTGATAGTAGGGGCCATGTCTTTACTTCGATCCATTTCTGACAAAGCCCAATCTTTGACGCTGATAAGCTCATTCCGCAAATCTTCCAGGGATATTACATCTCCTTCTTTATAGACCGAGGGCATTCCAATAGGTCTCCCATCATCCAATTCCTTAAGATCTCTCCTTAGCGCATCTTCGAGTTTAACATGATTCTCCATGTACGCTATCCCTTCAGTCTTCTCCTCTGGCGTCATTGTATCAGCACTATTTAGTACTTCGTGCAATCATGCTTTTAATCTCTCATGCTCTGTTAATGCCTTTATAGTTCCATTGTACACCTTCCAATATGGTTCAACATGCGAAAGCATGGTGTTGAATCGATGTCCAATGATATCATTGACCAATTTGTCCATCTTTTGTTGGATACTATTTGCCCATTTGGTAGCCTTACCTGCTTGATATTTCCAGTACAGGGCATCAGAAACATCATCCAAGCTACGTCCTATGGGGTATGAGGTGTATTCGCTTATGGGAGTCCCTGTCTCAAGTTGCAATATTTTTGCTTGCAACTTTTGATTCTCCTCTTTAGATTTTTTGTACAACCCCTTATAGGTGATGTTCTCTCTGACCAAAAATTCTGTTTGGTCCAGATTTAATCTGGCAACATCCAAGTTTAATTTGGCAGTGACCCTAGGGTCAGTCTTTCCAACCTGATGAACCATGAGATGTCCAAAGGTTTCTTCAATATCTACAATAATAGGCCTCTTTCCCTTTGGATACAATGCCCATTGTAGGAGAGCCTTTTTATCAAGATCATATCCGGAGCCTAGGAATAATTTGTCTATTTCCTGAGGCAACACCTGTTGATTCAAGTCTTGCTTTTTCAAGAATCCGTCAAACAGAAGTGCTGAATTTATATCCCAACCAGAAAAGATGATTACACCGGCCTCTTTTAATAATTTTCTCCCCTTCTCAGGGGTCATATCTTTCATGAGGATATCGATTTCATCCTGCAGTCTCTTCATCTGTTCTTCTTCTGGCCTTCCAGCCATGCTTCGTTTCACATGAGCCCCTTTATACTGGTATAAAAATGAAAGGAATTCCCTTGAAGAGGCAAATCTGTCATCAGCAACAAAATCTTCATGCTCTGTCATCCTGATATCAACTACATCTTTAATGTTAATCTCACCAATGTCCACATTCATCTCTGCTTCAAAACCAGGAGGATAATCTTCTCTAGGGGAATCAGCAGGGATACTACTAGCAGTTGATTTTGGTGACATGTGAGCCAATGGTCGACTATCCTTCTCAGTGTTGATAAAATGAAGGAATTGTGGGGGCACTCTATGCATGGTTTCTACTTCATGTTGAAGTAGCTTTTTGGCTATTTCCAGAGGATCTTGGAGGTTTCCAAGCAGATCTCCATCTATCATCCCCCTTGCCCTTTTCCATTTGAAGGCCTCCCAAGTCATCTCACTCCTTTCTCTTAAAACCCTGGCCTCCTCTCTTTCAAGGTTCTTGATCAAGTCCTCTGGCATTTTGGCCACATGGATTCCAGCTTTCAGTTTTTGTGACGCTCTGGCAGCTCTTATATATCCCTCAGGATCAAAGTTCTCTCTAGGTTCACCCAGGGTCATGCCATAGTAGTCTAATTTATTTTGAAGTAAATGGTAACTTTTTGAACTTTTAACAATGAAATCAGAAAAAACCAATAAACCTGGAACGATGGACTGTTTACCGAAATCTGTAAGGTGTTTGGCACTGACAGTAGATAATTGTCTTACAATCTCCAGGCTAGCCACCCTGTTTGGTACTGTAATTGGAAGCATGTGTGGTTTTCCTTCATACCCAAATATCCTGATTTCTGTATGATTATCGTAGCAATACCAATCACCCCAATTGTGCTCAATCTGGGACTCCGGAGAGAAGTCTTTTGGCCTAAGGAATCTTTTAATTTCAGGGGATAGAGTATAATCCCTATGTTTCCCAAAGGCCGCACTAAGGGGTTTCACAAAATATTCCTGAAAGTGCCAGTATTGGTTGTTCATGAATCTTTGATCCCATGCAGAAACCCACAACTGAACTGGTTTCTTCAAACCATTCTTATCATAAGCTGTGATGCAGAAATCATCTGACCAGAAATTGATTTCTTGTCCACAATAAAGAATAATATGCATTAACAAAGAGTACAATGAAAAATGGACATTCACAAGGTCTCCTTTTAACTTCTCCAACCCGTGATTTAAGGCATCTGCAACATAAGTGGCATAATCAAATGACCTAGGGTCTTTTGATTGTAAGTCAGCACACAGAACCATGACCCCAATATCCATGAGAGGATGAGCCTCTAAGCCTAATACTTGGGCTGCAACATAATATGTATACTTAAAATATGGATGGAAGTGGTTGACATCAAACGACACTTTGTCATTTTTGCTGAACGGAACAAAGGACCCACCCACTTTCGGTCGGTGAATAGGTAATCTCCATGTCCTGTAGATGTTTTCCATGCTAAAGAATTCTTGTGACAGTTTCTGCATATCGATTCTATCCTCTACTTCCCATTCAAGATCAAATACCATATCAATAGTTTGTTTGTTAATCACCACTAAGGGATTCCCTCGGTAATCGCATATGGTTTTGGTTCTCAGATTATAACAATCTACCAGAGCTTTCATTAGTTCAACATCCACAAACACATTTGGGACTACCAATTTCCCTAAGTTCTTCTTCTATAGATTACTTATGGGCTCAGGAGCATCCCTTCTTTTGTAGCTAAATAGGAACAATTCATGTCCCCTGATTTCAGTCCAGATGTCTGCCAGATTTTCAAATCTATCCTCCAATCCTTCTTCCTCACTTTTGATCTTTTTAGACCTTACACTAGATGTGGGACATTGGTCTAGAAAATCCTGAGTCAGAGCTCTCCCTTCCTTCTTCTGTCTTTTGGGATTCTCTTCAGGGTTTAGCTCTTTTCCTTTCCTACTCTTTTTAGAAGAAGAAGAAGAAGGTTCCATGATTTCAGCAAATACGAGAGACAACACTTACTTGGAAAAATGTCTAGCTCTTCTGATTGTCGTTCATGAATTTTCGCAAGTTCTTCGCAATTTTCAGTCTCTTGGCATCAATCTGGCTCCTATGAAAATTCGATCAGTTCAGCTGTAATCGTATAGGCAACTTGTGCATAGTTAATGTCTCTGCATCTACAACGGCTACTCAAGTGTTTAAACTTAATTGCAGATGTGACATTCTTCACTTGGGCATTTAACTCTTTCGCGGGAAGTACAGTTCGATCAAAACGATCGTAATTCAAGTTTTCGATGAAACCCTTGTCTTCGGCCGAGCATTTTGATCTTTCATCGAAAACCCATTCTCCTCGATATTACCTTTTCGGTGAGTAACCCATGTCGAGAAGCCATCTTCAAGACTTATCGAAATCATCTTTTCATCGATAAACTTTCTGTCGATAAGTTATTCGCAAGTTTCATCGAAATCATATTTCGATGAGTTTCGTTCTTCGGTGAAAGCTTGTGCAAGCTCTTCGAAAGTCACATTCCTTCGATATTCCCTTTATCGATGAAACACTTCAGTTTTTGTTCGATATAATGCTGTCGATGAGATCTGCATTTCGATGAATGCTTTATGAGTTTCTTCGGCAGTTGTTTCTCCTCAAAATCACTTTTTGCCTTTTGCTTTTCACTTTTCGATGAAACTTGGGCATCAATGAGTGGCTTCCTTTATTTACCGAAAGTGATATTCTGCCGAAAACCTTTTGCAAAGTGCTTTACACGTCATGCTCTATTTCGATGAAAGCACTCTTTCGATGAAACTCCTTTTGAAATGCTCGATACAATTTCCTGGCCGAAAATCTTTAGTCTTCACGCTTATGGAAATATATATTTTTTATTTCAAATATAGTGTTCAACATGTCCAACAGAGCCAACATGAACAACAACACCACAAGTTGTTGGGTATAATGAACTCCCATATTGTCTTGTATGTACACTAACACTATGAGTTGATTCTAGTGGTGATATGCATGGCGCGACTGCAAAAGTTGTGAATATGCCTCATCCTTGTAAGGTTTTTTATAGGTTGACATTTTCTTTAGCATTTTTAAATTTTCCTTATCATTTTAAGTCTAACCACTTTTATATAGAATTTATTGTTCTAGTTTTTTACTATCTGCCAAACATTATTGATACAAGGACTTGCATTGCATCCCTTTTTTCAATTAGGTATTATAAAGGGTGGGTTGTATTTGTAAATGTCTCTTTGATTTCATCCAAATTTTATAATTGTTACCTCATATCTCGTTATTGTTGCAAAAGGGATTAGGGCCAACATAGGCTACGATTGCAACCTCTCGGTGCCATAGAGTCTCTTTGTTCTTAAAATTGTAGTGGACTATCAGGTTCATTCCCTCTTTTGCATTCCAAATTGTAGCGGTCAATGCACATGACCAAATTTCATTTGACATCTAGAGGATAGTATTAACTTTTAAGTAATTAGAGGCTTCTAAGGTGTATTTGGCCAGTATTTATTTTTGTGGGATATGATGGTTGTGTTTTAAGTCATCTTAAGATGATCTCAATGAGTAATCATTTCACTAATGATATTTTTTCATTTTTTTTCATGAATGTTGGCAATTTTTACAAGTTAAGAGACCAATTGAGCACATACATACCTTTCAACATTTTTTAATAGGGGGAGGAACAACTCTTTCTAATGCTAAAGAGGATACAATGAAATGCACAATGACCCATTTGTAGGTCTCAACCTCCAAGAGACATAATTAAGATGGTTTATTCATCTATGTGCATGTTAGACAACCTCAATCTATTAGAAGCCTAAATTAACATATAATTAGATGAGTGCACATCGAAAAGTTGCTACCTCCTAGAGGTAGGAATAAAATGCATCAAAGTAGCCTTGTAAATTCATTACTTTGTTAATATAATACTTGATCTCTCTAACAAAAACTCTTTATGCATAGTGATTATGATAGCCAATAGTTCTCATTTGATGATCATCTAGGTCAACTTTTGATCTAAAAGAAACTTATCACAAAAGGGGTTGTGTTAACTATCCTCATTCACAGTCAAACATCACTATAGTTGAGATATCAAAGCTTTCAATCACAGGAAAGATATAGCAATAGTAATGTAGATGCAAACTTGAAGAGAATGAGTAGTAACAATAGAAGTCATACAGAGTTAGAGACCAAGAGTTGTCAGTCAAACCAAAATCCCTAGATCCATAGATGATACAAAGAGCGGTCAAATAACTCTCCACTAGTGTTGATAGTTAGCAAATCACAATGATCAAGGTTTTTTAGTAGTGAGATAATCAAAATAATATTATAAAACACTTAGATAAGAGATCATTTTTAAAAGATGACAAGGATGCCATCATACTCATTGTATGTGACAATAAGGAAATTCACTATTGCAAAGACAGTTGTGAGTAAGAATTTTTGTATCAAATCAATATAAATACTATCCTATTCTTATAGAAAAAGCCATACACCTGAGCCAATATTCATAGAGATAAAGGAGCCTTCTAACGTTAGCAACATAGAGGATATAGACTATCAAAGTTTCAAACAGTGGTACACATGCATTCAAGGTAGCTCAAATAGAGGAGATTTGATAGAGCACAAGCCATGATAGAAACCTAGAGACAAATCCTTGTATCGGGCATAGTTAAGAAGGATAGTGCCCTAACAAGTTCTAATGATTTGCTTGAATTGATCAAAATATTGTTACATTATTAGCCGATAGGCTACATTTTGTGTGGGTTTTTGACCTGAAACCTATCTCACACTGTAAAACAATTAACGGGTTGACGTGAAACTGTCGGCTTTCAATAGTCATTATATAATTTTTTTTTTTTTTTTAATTAAATAATCGTCAGAATTCCGATGCCCCCTATATTTGCATCGACGACTATACCATCGGGCATACAACATCCTCGTCAGTACATACTTCCTAATTGTCATCAGATGGTGTCAACATTTTGATGGAAATCAATGAAAACATCTGATGAGGATGTTGTATGCCTGACAATATTCTCTCGGTGAATGAGCGGTCGGGGTAGAACATGCCAATGAAATCCATCGACCGGACTTACACTAGCAGCAAAGGGAACATTTTGTCTTGCCAATAGCCAATGAGGCTATAGGTAAAACATACATCGATGGAGACTTGATGTTTTTTATCAGAATTTCGATGTTGGCGAGCACCGTCGGAGTATCCGACAACAAGTTTTCGACGACTACGTTTGTTGGCAGTTCGACCAAAAATAGTCAGAATTCCGATGAGCGGCTGTCAGAATTGAGCCCCAAATGTACTGGTGTAAATCAAATAGGGCTCTTATGCGGCCACACTCT